>NW_015113059.1:28931-71146 GCF_001443285.1 Poecilia latipinna | reverse complement strand
ATATATATATATAGAGAGCCAGAGAAAAAAAATGATTGTGTACGTGCCATGACGTTACTTAGGCAGTACTGCTGCGTCACAGTCTGATCTGTAGCCTGATTGGTTATTTATGAAGACAAGACCCCGCCTGCCGGATTCAACTCAGAAACCCGCCATTTTGAACCAAACCGGGAGGAAAATATTTGGGCAGAAGTTTGACTTTCTTTTATTTTTCTTCAATTTGAATGTGTGAGCAGTTACGCTTAATGCCGAAGTGTTTGGTAGTTATTCTCAAACAGAACCCGGCTTCCAATGGCGTTTTGGAGAATCCAGATTTCAGTTGAAACGGAAACGAATTAAAAACGGTTGGGGTTTAAACGGAGTTTGGTGGGGTTTTTTCTTTTTTTTTTTCCTGGGATGGAGGTGGATATCCTGGAGTTTAAGGTTCCCATGGACAATAACAAAACCGTGTTCGTTTGGGACATCCCTCCGGTTCTGACCCAGGATCAGATTTATGTAAGTCCGAACTAAGAACTAAAATCAGAAACGGGATGAGTTACAACAGAACCTAGAATGAGGGTCCAGCTGTTATCGTTGAGAAATATGTTTTTAGGTTAAAGTTAACTTCTTAATGGTTTTATTTATTTATTCTTTCTCTTGGTTGTTATTTTTTCTTCCTATGGACAGTATAAAATTTTTTTCTAAGCTCTAGTTTCCTTTTTATTTTCTTTGCATTAATATTTTCTTCATAAATTTGTAATCAGGATTATATATTTTTAGTTTATAAATTTTTTTTACTTTTAAATGGCTTCCACATATTTTATTTGTTCAATGTTGTAATGATTCTGTTTATTTTATTCAAATATTTTCCATCTTCTCAGTGTTTCTGTCACAGACATCTAGAAGATGTTTTCTGGAAGCAGCTTCCTGTAGGCGGAGCTTTGTGTTAGAGCAGCTAATCAGATCCAGTCCTCTTGACGCGACATATTGGCACTGATCTGCTGTTTGTCGTTTCAGGAGCAGCTCTATCACGTCTTCTCCTCATTTGGACCGCTCTACCTGCTGAAGGTGTGTCCCAACGCTCCGCTCCACCCACCTGGTTTCTACGCCATCATCAAGTTCTACTCTGCTGCTCACGCCGCCAACGCCCAGAGACTTGCACATGGACACCCTCTGCTACAGAACTCCGCCCTCAAGGTGACCTCTTCCGCCTCTGGATTATGCGTTAACTTGTTTGTTACTTCTGATTGTCTCACCTGTGTTTGCTCCTACAGGTGAAGCTGAGTTCCAAGCAGACTCCCCACTTCCTGTCTGGCAAGAACGCTCCTCTGAGCCACGCCCGCTGCCTGGAACTGGCCAATCACTACCTGGGCTTCAATGGCTGGACCTCTGACATCATCACAGTGAGAAACGCACACCTCACCTGATAGTCCAGGTGAGTAAGAGCAAGCAGGTCACTTCCTGTCTGTGTGTCCTCAACAGCTGAAGGAGCTCACCAGTGACGAAGAAGGTGAGGATGAAGAAGAGGATGTGGGTGGAGCCAGACAGAAGTTAAGGTTTGGCTGTATAATGAAGCTTAGCTTCCCGCGTTACGGCGTGACGACAAGAGGAGCCGCAGTGGTGGAGGAGACCTTCACCAGTACAGGTGAGAAAATGGCATGTTGAGTTACCTGCCTCAACCCAGAGGAGCTGAGAAAGAGGAAGTTACACCATATCCCCTACTCCAACATCTTTCCAACCATACAGCTAGACAGAGATGTAAGAGAGGTGGCAAAACCAAAGGAGGTGGATTAGCATTCCTTAATGGCATGTCATCACAAAAGTAATTATTTCTCAAAGGGTAGGACTTTTTATGAAATTTGTGCAAATTAATATGTATTTAAGTGTAATTCTATAAAACAAATTTGATGTTAATTGACAGTTGTGGAGTGAAATCTGTGTCTTGATGTTTGTTTATAATCTAAGAATTTTTTTTTCAAATAGAATATTAAAATAAATATGGAATGTGGTAAATGGTAATCTAAATGATGGCCCGGGGCCCCAACCAGGCTGGCACCGCCCCTGGCTCTGATGTCCGAGCAGAACTTTCAGTCAGTGGCTGCTGTCCCTGTCGTCTCTGTGTCCAGGTCCAGACGTCCTCCTGCAGAGGCGCTGCAAGCTGCAGCGGTCGGTCAGAGAGAAGGCCCTGGTCCAGGCCTTCTCCTCCGTGCTGCTCATACTTCTAGGTAGACTAAACTCATGTTACAGTAAAACTACTGTAAGCTGTGTGAGCTGATCCCAGATCTGCTGCTGCAGGGAATGGTAAAGTGATGGTGGAGCTGAAACAGACCTCAGATCAGTTTGAAGCTGATGAAACTGAAGATGTCCTGGAGGTAAGCTCACCTGTCCTCCCCTGCACTGCAAAACCACCAAATCTGACCAAGTAGATATCTTAGTACATTTTAAATGGGACAAAATTAAATAAGTAACTTTTTATCAAGACATAGGAGCTTGTTTTAAGTCAATATTTGCTTAATGTTGATGAAAAAGTTGTAGTTCCACTGGCAGATTATTTCACTTGGAACAAGAGAAAAATGTGTAATTATATTTGAAATATTCAGCCAATAGAAATACTTTTCCTTGTGCTTTTATATCAATTTTAATAATTTGTTGACTTAAAACAAGTTTATATAAATTGCCAACAAGTTTCTTGTATGTTAGTTTTGTTTTATTTCAAATGTACCAAGATATTTACACTAGAAACTAGACAGAAATATTTTGATAAAATTTTGTGGGGGGGGTTTTCAGTGTGATTCCAGGTGTGTGTTTTTCTTCTACATACTGACTGTGTGTGTTTCAGGTGAATGAGTTTTCTCTGTCTGATGAAGAGGAGGCTGATGATGAAGACTGGGATCTGACCGTGTCTTAGACTCTCTCAGGATTACAGTTTGGACTGATCTGAGGTCAGCACCAGGCTAACAGGCCTCCTGCCTTCCTGATTGGCTGATTCTGCTGAGGTGTGTCAGACAGAAAACAGACTCTGAGATGCTGAAGGTTTTTATTTCTGAACAAAGCTGTGGTTCTGCACAGGAAGGTTCTGGTGTGAGCCGTTTATCTCCCAGGACCTCTCACCATGTCTGCCACTCTCTGCCTCCCAGCTGGAGTGGAGCGCAGGTCTCCTCCCACCACTACGTAGCCCTGCAGGCAGGAAGCAACAGGCAGGAAGTGGTTAGAACGGTGACAGATGGATGGAATCTGCTTAACCATTAATAACGGGCAGGAACTCGTGAAAAGCTGAGTAAAGTTGGACATTTACAGAAACATTTATAGTTTCAGATCAGTGTGAAACATGTGGTCAGTTTTGGTGTTTCAATCATTAACTGGTGTTACAATAAATCCAGATCAGAAGACCAGATGTTGGTCATTTTAGGGAAGCTGAAAATAATTTTTGTTTTGATTTTAAAATAAAGGTTTCAGAAATGACAAACTTTTGTTTTATTGAATCAGTAATCAGTTCATCATGATATAATCTAGGTTTGACCAACTCATTTAAAGGAGTTTTTTATGTGAAAGATGGTCTGTTGCGTTTAAGATACTCTGTTTATGTGAGAACAGTACACTGTAAAAACTAACCCAAAATATTTCTGGGTTAGTTTCTAATGCAAATATCTTACAACACTTGGAATAACACTAAAGCCAGCAGTGAGACAGTTTTAGGTAAAATATTATCGAATAAAACAAATTTATGGGAAAATTTCATAATTCACACAGAAACATAAAAACAGAATCTTAAATAACCAATTTAGACAATTTATCAGCAAAAACATGACTTGGGGGTAAGCTACACTGCAAAAACACAAAATCTTACCAAATAGTTTGGTCTAGTTTCTAGTTCAAATGTTTTGGCATACTTGGAAAAATACTAAGCTAACTTACAATTCATTTTTCAGCAGCTTGTTTTAAGTAATAATTCATAAATATTGATGAAAAGGTTTGTTCCACTGGAAGATTATTTCACTTACAAGACACCTTTTCCTTGTTGTAAGTAAAATAATCTACCAGTGGAACTAGTGGTATCAAAACATGTTTGATCATAAACTAACTGTTTAAAAATTTGTTATTTTGACTCAGAAATATACAGAAAAATATTAAATAAATCTGAATTGTCTGTTTATGATGTAGCTAATCCACATATTGCAGATTGATATCAAATAAAAACAGTGTTCCGGAAAGACTCACATCTTCATATCGGACGTTTCCCTGGATGAAGTTAATTTCTGGAGGAATAGGAATCTCAACTCCTTCACCAAACCAACCTGCAGACACAGTGTTCATGTTTATGTCACCTTCTGTCATTAACAGACAAGTTCCAACTATTTTGACCACATTTTAGATCCTTTTTGATGAATTTGGCTGTTGGTGATCAGTTCTGATTGATCTGCACTCAAAATCTTACCAAGTATGTTTGGTTTAGTTTCTTTTAGAAATACCTCAGTACACTTGATAGAAGACAGGACTAAGTTACGCAGTTTTTCAGAAAGATAAAGGAGCTAGTTCTAAGTTATTAACTCATTAATATGGAAGAAAAAGGATGAGTTCCATTGGCAGATTATTTCACTTACAACATGGGAAAAAATGTCTTGTAAATGAAATAATCCTCCAATGGAATTAGAATTTTTTTCTTAAAATATTAAGAAATTATTTATTTAAAACAAGCTCCATCTTGCTGAAAAGCTGCTTGTAAGTTGGTTTTGTCTTTTTCAAGTGTACTAATATATCTGCACTAAGCAGTAGTGCAAATACTACAGTGTTTTTGGATTGTGCGTCATCAGTCTGACTGAGAAGTTGAGCTAAGAAGTTCAACAAATCACTAAAAGTTTTGTCTTGGTTTTTTGAAGGTCTTTGAGTTTCTTTTGGTCTCAATAACAGCATCCACTTTGTGATGGACCGAGTTAAAACCAGAAGAAGTCACAGGATATTAATTAGAAAAATAGGTTTTTATTTTAACCCAAAGATTATAAATGACAAAGGATAAACTGAGCTCATAAAAGAGGTCAAAGAAACAAAACTGAACTCAGGCAAAAAATGTAAACAAACTGGCTGCACAAACAAACATAACTGACCTAACAAAGAAATGACACACAGGGGTTTATATACTGGCTGATCAGACCAATTAAGACACAATAGGGATAACTAAACAGAATACAATTACAAATAACACAAAACAACTAACAGTACAGCTAAGTTTGGCTAAACTAAAACCCAAAAAATGAAAATCAAAAATATTAAAGTTTAAATACTAATATTTACTTAAATACAAAACTTATCTAAATAAAGAAACTACAAATTTCCCCTGCCAGCAGGAACTAGTGGTGCAGTCCAATCAGCATTTAAGCCTGCTGAGCCCTGGCATCCATCTTTTGTCTGGCCACTCCAAGGCAGGTAAGTACCGGCAAAAACAAACAAAGTTAGTTGCAAACAAATTAAACTTTAAAGTTGATATAAATACACATGTTAACTAAATGTGCGCGCTAACATAAAGAACAAATGTATCCAAATCAACTAATAAGTGTTTTACTTAAACTAAAGTGTTGTTTTTGAATGAAAAAAAAAAAAATTAAGAAAACTAAATTGTGCATAAGAGTTACCGACTTCTGCCTTCAGAGTGTGGCCATGGATTTGGCCATCACACACTTACTGAACAACATTACTTCAGGTAGCACCATATGTTTTATGCAACATGCTGACGACTTCCCTCTATTTGGTCAAAGTATCCAGCTAACGGCTCTTTGGGAAGGGTTGGAGCTAAAATCCTGTTTTCTGTCTAAGTGTTTTCTTTGGGATTTCCCAGAGAGTTTCTGTGGCAACCTTTTAGTGACAAACAACCTAAAAGTCTAAGTCAGTGCTGGTAGAGAACAAGTCGTGTTACTCTCTCAACTTCACAACTTTACTACGACTGTGGTGGAATCAGTCATAGGTCAATGTTAAGTGACTTAAAATCCATGGACCAAACTGAAAATGAATGGAAATCAATGAAATTGCAAAGCAATACCCTGGCAGACCTTTAGAAAGTCTGGAGAGATGTTGACCCTGGCAAGTTTAAAGGGTTCCAGGAAAGACCGGCCCTATCTGGTGTGTGACATAGCCACTTCCTGGATGATTGAACTCAGTCTTTCTAAGTTTGAGGACTGTTTTTGCATCGACCTCCTGAGGCTCTCTGCCGTCAGTCAATTCTTTTCCTCTCCATCATCTCACCTGACAGGAACTTTGTGGCTTCGTTGTTCATCAGCTTGTTCAGAGGAGCTACCTGCTCAGCAGCAACACAAACACCCACAAAAAAATCATTACTCGGCAAAGACTGTTGAAGGGTCTGGGTATGGCAGCTGACAGATGAAGAAATGTTCTTACCAGAACTTTTCTAACTTTATTGCTGGTTTCAATTCGACAACTGAAAAATAAAAAATAAAAACAATTTTAAAGGAATTAAAGACTCCATATCTGAAAGTTCGGAGGAGTTTTCATGTTTCCATACTTGATGTCTTTCGAAGGCAAAGTGAGACGATTCCTCTCAATGGTAACCATCATGCTAACGGAGCAAACCTGCAGCAGAGATGGAGGTGAATGAGAAGAAAATGCCATTGGTCCACCTGAATCTCCTCTGTGGGTCTGTTTGCGTTACCGCGGACACGGAGAAGACGTCGGGCCTTCTAGTTTCAGGGGCAATGACCTTAACTCTGATTCTCATGTTGAAAATGAAACCGTCACACTGGGTGATGCTGATGGTTGGCGCTTCGGTGAGCCCCACCTGACCTTCAAGAGGTTGGTCCAGGTTCCACGGTTGCTGTGGAAATACCGTGTCATTATTCAGTTTTGACTTCAGAAGCTCAACAATGATCCCCCTGTTTCAGAACATCAGTGTTTTCGTATAACTCTTATTCCACTTACTGTGAAGAACTGCTTGACTCTTAAAGCGAACTTCATGGCCCTCGAGTTTATCTGCCGTAAAAGAAAGAGGATTCTGAAGCCTCAGTAAGAAAGCTACATCATCAATGAGTGTTGTTAAAGAGTTTTCTTTACTGAGGACTGGACATGTCAGCATAACAAAGTCTTTACCTACCCTATCAAAGTTTTTCGATAGGGATCCTGCTTCGTAGAGGCATCTGGCAGCAGAGTTGAAGAAAAATTCAGAGATCCCCACATAAGCCATCAGGGTGTTCTCCATGAAAACTGGCTCCACGACTGTTTCCATCACAGGAGGGGGCTGTGGCTGCCTGTACGCCAGGCCCTGGTGGATAAACACACTGGATCATGAAACTAGCAGGAAAAAGCATGTCAGCTTGCATCAGCTCTGACAAGTTATCCACAGTCTGTGGACACGAGACCACCCATGATACCTACAGTCCAGTACCACCCCACTATCTGGAACCCCAAGAGCTGTGGTACCATTCGGACCGACCAGCAGAGGCTGATTTGAAGTCAGACGTTGATTGGTTCATTGACTGTGAGGGCAGGTACATCATATGTTGTCATTTTGACCTGTGGCCTGAAGTCTTGCAGTTTTTTCCTGGTTCATTTGGACTTGACTTGCACACCTGCATGTGCATGATCTCAGGGTTTTGATGTTTTTCTGGAGGATGAATTCACACTGGAGACTGGGATTACAAGCATCACTACAGGCAAAGTTTTGAAATCAGGGAACAGTGATTAGAACTCGGCAAGACTCTCTGAACGAGGGGTTCAGCAAGGCCCTGAGTGGCGCATGGTTGATTTAAAGGTAAAACTGGGAGTGCGGAAGGAGCTGGACGAGACACAGAAAACTCTTCTGCAGGGTCTCTGTGGAGATGGCCTCAGTCGACTTCATCAGGAATTTGACATGACGATCCCTGCTCACTTCCAAGGCGGAAAAAATGCCACAGATGATGCCCACCAGGAAACTGTCTTATGTTAGTGGCAGCCGCCATCTGTCTGCTAACCTTCTCTCACTGCTCTTTGTCAGAGATGTTCATGTGTCACAAGTTCTGACCAGAAGATGCAGCAGTCCATCCTTACCCTTTTTTGAGTTTCTTGATCCAGTGCAATGGATTCTCCTTTCTAGCCCTCATCTGACTCTGACCACCCTTCTGATTTTTACACATTAACTCTCTTAGCGACTAGACAACAGACCCTTTATTAGCACAAAGATAAGGTACCTCATCTCTGCCTCTTCTTGCATGACCCGTTTCCTTCTAGAGGAGTGAACTACAGCACAGCATGCAGGTTATTTGGATGCAAAGATGATCACCTATATTTGGATCGCTACAAAGGATCCTACCCAGTACCAGAAGAAGTTAGTAGCTTTCTGTTTGAGTCTCTACAAATTAACCAGCTGAGAAAGAAATAAAATCTTTTTTAGGGACAGAATAAAGGGAAACATGTTTTTTATGTTACAGTACACCAGGTAATCTGTATTCATATTGTCCATTCCTTAATTATACACGCCTGACTGAATCTTAAATATGAGACAAAATGTACAAGTTTTTGCATTTCAAGCAGGTTGTAAGTTTAAAATCGTAACTCAAATCTAAAAAGCAACAAAGTAAATCTTTCCTCACTTTGAAAGTCATGTCCAGGCTTGTAGCTGTCACTTGGATGTCTCTGGTTAGGGTATAGTCAAAGTTGATGCCCAAGTCTAGCGGGAGCGGTGCAGCCATTGGAATACTGTTCAGCTTCTGGTTCACAAAATCCAGAGGATAGTTTTTGAGAAAGGGGCATAACTGTAAGCAGAGAGAGCAGAGAGAGTCCTGTTAGCCTTCATACTGCTGGATAAACACTGGCTGCTTCAAAGATAATTAAAGTTTGTGATATCTGGCCACTAAGCAGTCATTTATCAACATTCAGGTTCAGACAGAAGAGGACGAAGAAAAAACCTTATTGGAGACTATATAGGCCCCAATTCCTTGTTCAGTTATCTTCTGAAGATTCCTGGAAACAAAATAGAGCTTTCAGAACCTTCACAGACCCAGAATCTACTTCAAATAGTCCGGATCTCAGTTACCCAAATTGAGCTGCTCCAACAAATCTAATTTGGTCGGCTGAAGCCTGGCAGGCCCTCATGTCAGCTACCAGCCCTCCATTTTCATTTCTGGCCAGACCAACCTCCATGTTGACGGCTGCACCTGTAAAGATGAATTCTCGGGACGTCCCTGGTTCACTGTAGAACCAGAAATGGATCACTTAAGTCATGATGATCAGAAATACAATCAAAACTTTCTAAAATCAAATAGGGTTTGCTTTTGCTTTCGTTGCTTAAAGCGAAGAACTTCTAGACACGGATGAACTTTGACACTGAGGTTTTAGAGTAAACCCTGCTGAGTGAACTCTGAAGCATTAAAACTCTTCCTTTTTAAAGTCATCATTAGTTCTGCTGATCTACTGATGTTACTGAATTCTCCACCAGTTTGGACCCTCAGTCTGGTGTTCTACTAAAATTGGAGTAGATAGAATTGGGTACTTACACGAAATAAAGATTAATGCTGGCGTCAAAGTTCAAGGTAAAGCCAAAGTTTTGAATCACTAACTGGAAGCCATAGTTCTCCACGAATGAAAGATGAGCTTCGTTGACGTTGACCCCAGTGAACTTCACACTGAACAGAAGAGAAGAAAAGAAACTTCCATTTCATAGTTGATTATTTAACATGCAAAATAATACTTATCTACTAAACCTATAAGTTAGCTAGGAGCCAGTTTACAAGTACAACTTTTCAAATGGCACCACTTAAGTTGGTGTAATGCAGTCAGACTTTGTGTCAGTGGGTGTCCGGTCAAGACATTACTTGTTGAATTTCAAGTTCAAATACTGGAAACCTGGAAGTACATTTCCTTCCACTTGCTCGTGAAACATGATAAGAGCTTCGTCTCTCACTGTGGAAAAACAAACAGCTTCATCACATCACAGGAACTCAACAACCAGAAATTACAGCTCCGTTCCCATGTTCCAACTCTAGGTCAACAGGAACCTTACACATGTTCAGGGCGTGGTTGGTGATCCGGACTTTAAGGGCGGTGGGATCAACGAGTCCAAAGGAGGAAAACATGAAGCTGAGGAAGAGGAACAAACAGGTAGAGGAAGTCATCCTGATGACACCTGGAATGTTAGAAGAAAATAAATTATTTTCAGAGAATCAGCATCTTCTTCTTTGCGTCTGGAAGCATTTTAGGACTCTGGTCAACATTGTTACTTGTTTGAGTCTAGTTGATGGAGAGTTCAAGAGTTCTGTTTGTTCTCAAACCAAACCATCTGGTTTCTGACCAGTCTGAAGTTTCTGACCAGTCTGAAGTCTCTGGAATCAATCAGGACCGAAGTGGACGACTGCAGCCGCTGATCTGATCCTCCACAAACCCACGGCTGGAGTTTTATACTCCTGATTCAGCATTTCGTCACAGGAGTGATCGTGAGAAGACATGATGGTTGATTCTTTACTTCCCCTGATTGGGTCAAATGTTTCTCCAACCATGAGGTTCCATCATGCTGCAAGTTTTCCCACAATTCCCACATCACTGCAAAAACACAAAATCTCACCAAGCACTTTTGGTAAATATCTTAGTACACTTGAAACTAACTTACAAGTAACTTTTCAGCAAGATATAAGCTTCTGTAAATAATTATTTGGCTTTCTTTGGTTCCATTGGCAGATTGTTTCACTAAAAATACGGGGAAATGTCTCGTTACAAGTGACATTATCTGCTAAGTTTATTCACGTGATTTTAATTTTATTTCTTATTTAATGGAAACGGAATATAAATAAAAATTTTCACATATTTGTAATGGAAATGCAGCTACAGAGCTCTTCTCACCCAGTGGACTGGAAACGGATCCATCTTGCCGCAGTTGTTGGCATTAGTCCCCGAGTCTCTCTGGAATATCTCAGACACTTGTTTGGTTTGAGGTTAAAGCAGAAAACTGTAGCTAGTTGATGCTGGATTACTTCTGTGGTTTAGCTTCAGCAGGAGAAAGGAGAAGTCATGATTAAGTAGCTCTGATCCTTGAAACTGCTCTGAACAAAAAGGGAAGCACAATGTCTGCATCATCCGTGAGAGCTGAAGACGAACCTTATCTCCTGCACAGCGCCTGTCCTGACAGGATCTTACCCAACAGCCAGCAGTGATTCTGCAGCTTTTCTACGGAACATGAATATTTACTAAGCTCAGAAATGGTCATCAGTGTGACATAATCATTATCTGATTGCATTTCTGCTTCTTAGCATCAGAACTGAAGTCCAGCTGAGGAAGCATCAGAAAAGGGAAGCTGCAGTGAAAATACAGTCTGGTGTTAAAAATTTAATTAGGAGAGAGTGGACTCAAACTCTAGTCCTCCAGGGCCAGGGTCCTTTTACATGTCTCTCTTGTTCTACACACTTGAATTAAATTGCTAAACTTCCTCAAGTCAAGCTCTGCTAATGAGTGGGAGTGTAACGATGCCAAAAACTCATGATTCTGACATCAAAACAATGAGACGGGATGATGGTGTTGCATGTTTTTTTATGACTTATGATTTGAACAAACTTCATGTGGGATTTTAATTGCGTTTCTTAATTAGCCTGAAATGTCTTGTGCAGATTTCCAACAGAAACGCAGCTAGTGAAAACATCTGTGCCAGAAAAGTTTGAACCTCCTTCTGTTGTGTCCTGAGTTTCTGGAGAGATCACAATCCAGTAAAACTGTTTATCTCCAAAGATCAATAGTTTTGACTCATTATCCCTGAAATCAGGAAGCTGAACATCCAAATCTCAAACAATAAATTAATAAACAGAAGATATTGGAACATTTTAACCTTTAACCTTTGGTTATGTTTGGTAACTCTTGCATCACATTTAGAGGTGAAATGATTCCATCTTAAGGCAAGTAATCGAAGGAATGATACTTGGCTAAATTAACTTGAGAAAAAGTTGTTTTCTATAGCCCTGAATCATTTCTAAGCTCAGACGCATCCAATCTATGAACATATCACTGCATTAGTTACTACTGTCTTACTTTTCTTGGCTGAGAAGCTGAAGCTCCTGGAAAGAGGCAGAACATCCCCCAAAAAATGAGGGTGAATCATAATCAGTATATAGCAGCTACTAGTCTTCTCCGGTGTGATAGACTTTTGATCTGGTCCACAGCATCAAGATGATCCAGTCAAGCACCTTTGGGATGTTCTGGACTAAAAAAAGTTTGTTTTATGAGCTTTACCTTCTGTCTTTCAGGACTTAAAGTATCTGCTGCTGATGGATCAAGTCCGAGACGGAGATCCAAGACCAGTCAGAAGTCTTCTGGTGGCTTTGAGAACTGACAAACAGAACATCATCACAGCACCACATTCTCTTTAGGAGCATCACAATAAACCAGTGAATAGTAAAAAAATACTTTAATATCATCAGCATACAGACAAAACATCCATTGACACTGCAGGGAATGCTAACTCACACAGACTAGAGCTGCTTTCAGGGGCTGTCAGAAATTACAAAATTGTACATCCATGTCTACAGCACGAACAACACTGGACCACGGAGCACCTGAAGGCAGCAGGACGAATTTACAGACGAGTCATGAAGGCAGCATGGACAGAAATGCTGACCCTGCAGCAACATCTGGTCCTTAAAGGAGCATTCCAATATTTAGAACATAGCCCTTCAAATTAAAACCTTGCTGGATCAGTTGATTCTTTCCAATGGCTGAGGGCCAATCAGACACGGATCAATAAAAATTGTACCAATAAAAAAATCTTTGAGTTTGCAGCTCCACCTCTGAGTGAACTCAGGGTAAACAGGTGAAGCGAGTGGCAGCAGCCTGGCAGTGTTGATCAGATTTGGTCCGGATTGGTTCAGTTTGGTATAAGATCCGTTTCCATGGATACCAGAGGTCTCAGTGGCTTTCAGTCCAAATGGTGACCCAGTGTTTCTGGATCTTCTGGTTCTGGGTCGAAGTCACTTGTTCCTGGATCAGGAAACCATCATCATCGACATGCTGCTCGGTGTTACCCATAATCCTTCTCTGCTGGAGCACCGCCGTCTGCCACGCCTCAGGATGCACAAAGAACTGACACTGCAGAAAAAAAAAAAAAACATTGTTTCCACTCAACCACAGCGGACAGGTGAGCAGACTGACTGGTGAACAGGTAAGTAGGCGGACAGGTGAATGGGTCAGGATTAAGGCAGGTAAATGTGCAGCAGGTGTGAGAATCAGAGACCAGACAGCCTGAAATGTCTTAAGCTTTATGGTGAACATATTCTCTGATTGGTTAAAAACGTCTAATGATGGGCGTGGCCTTATCTGCAGACAGATACTAACCAAAACATGGCTGCTAAATTTGATAAAGTATAAATTATAAAGAAAGAGACATTCATAAAACTAGGAAGACAGAAGTTAGTCCTTAATTAGCAAGCGGTACTAACCCATCTATAAAGCAGGCAGTAAGCACCACAAAGCCACGTCCTTGCAACTATCTGTACAGTCTGTAAGCAGGCAGTAACCAGATTGTAAGCACAAAGTAAGTTGTTCAGTGTTCCTTAAAGCAGAGCTTTCTTGCAGCAGTCAGTAAGTGGTAAACAGTCGGGCTGTGGTCCTTGCAATAGGAACCACCTGCAGCAGCTTGTGCAGTCAGTAATCAGCCAGTAAACACAATGTAAGCAGGCAGCAAACAGTTGTTGGTCCTTTAAGCAGGGCTGTCTTGTAGCAGTCAATAACCAGACCGTTAGCAGTCAGTAAGCAGTCGGCCAGTGGTCCTTACAGCAGGGCTCTCCTGCAGTAACCAGTGCAGTCAGTAAGCAGTCAGTAAGCATCCGGTCAGTGGTCCTTACAGCAGGGCTCTCCTGCAGCAGCCTGCCTGGCCTCAGAGCTCCTCGGTCAGCTTGTCCATGTCAGACGGTTGGCTCTTCATGCAGGCCCTTTGGGTCTTGGCCTCGTACATCTCCCTGGTGCTGGCTCTCTTGAAGAAGCCACACTGAACAGCAGGGGGCAACATAACAATTTACCAACCGGGGTGAGCGACGCCATGGGGATGAGATGATGAGAATGTCTCATGTGGTGGATCCTGAAAACCAGCGTCGGGCTTCACAAACCTTCCAGAGCAGAACGCAGATCAGAGCCAGTAGCAGAACTCCAGCCAGGACTGACACCACTATGATCCACCAGGGGGCGCCAGAGTTCAGCTGCAGCTCAAACTCTGGGTAAATGTTGACCTCGATCTGCAGACAGGAAGCAGAGACTCAGGGAGGCTGCAGCAGGCCATCAGGCCGGGATGGGAGCAGCAGGGTGTTACCAGTGAGGGGGACGACTTCATGGTGATGGTGCTCTTCGTGGTCTTCAACTTCAAAGTGGCCTGGCCTTGAACCAACACACTGCTAGCATCTCTGTAGTCCTGAAACACAACGGGAGGCTTTCTACTCAGTGGCCACTAGAGTGCACTGCAGCACAATGAAGCTCACATCTACAGTTCACATGCTAATATTCTTTAGTCAACCATTTTATTTATTCGTTTGTGTTTAGGGTTTGGTATGGATTGGACAGGAAGTGACCATGACTCTGGCTGAACTGTTGAAGCTGGCGAGTGTTGCTCAGAACCAGTGGTGGGCACACTTATTCTAATCTGCTAATTTTTCATTTAGCAAACTTTCATTTATCCTCCACTAAATTTCGCTGGATAAATTCTAAAGCATTAATTTATTTTGCTGTTTTGTGAACTTTCAAGTTGAATACAGTTCAAGATCTTTTTTTTATTGAGTAATAGAATATTAAATAATGGAAGTACTAAATATAACTTTATTCATGACAGAAAATATACATGTATATTACATATAATTGATGAATTATGTATAATATAGAATTACAATTTTGATTTGGGGATGACGTTGCGAGTGATAACAGTACTAGCAAGGAAATGCGTCATGAAAAAACTTGTACATAAAACAAATGGCTAAATCTTTGGTTAAGATTTCTTCAACTAGTTAGACATTTATATTCATGCTTTTATTTTGAAATAAGTGAAGCCTGTTTACACAATTTCTTCTCCTCATGTTCACTCTCTTTTTTCTCCATTACCTTTATTTCAAGCAAGAAACATAAAGGAAGAAAATAAAAAACAATAGAGAACAAGCTATAACAATATATGCAAGTTATAAGTGTTTATTTAGAACTCATTAGCATTAGCTTCCACTAAATACCATGTAGCACTTTAGCATTAGCAGGATTTATGGTTAGCGCTACTAACATTTTAACTAGCGGTGGAACCTGACAGATGATCACCGTTCTGGGTGACGGTACCTCAATCATGGTGGAGTTCCACAGCCGGCTCTTCACCGTCAGAGTTGCAGAGTTGTTCATGTTGAGCAGAGGACATGAGAACTTCACACACCTGGCCCCGCTGCTGCAGTTCTGCAACACATTAGGATGATCACTTTTCTTTTGGACTCCATCGACCTGAACCAGTTAAACCATTGACCTCCATCAGAAGGTTCTCTCTGTTTAACCTTCAGTGCTAACCACTTTTCCAGAAGTCTGGCTTTTTAGCTGGAGCTACAATGTTCAATATGTCAAAGTGGAAACCTTCACTTTGTGGACATGTCCGTTGTCATGTCTTTACCAGTTTAAAGGTCTTTCTCTGTCTTTGCATGCTGAGGACTGGGAGTGTTTTCTCTTGTTTCCTTTCCTCCTCTCCCTTCATCCCCAGACTCTTCCTCATCATCCTCTCATCATCGGACATCTGAACAAACAAATGCATACATCAAGCATTTATTCTGACTGTTATTTTGAAAACAGTGTCTGGGACAGGTGTTGCGGTGGTTACCACAAGCTTCAAAGGGTTGATGATGTCGCCGTGTGTGCACTGACGATTCGAGGTGCCTTCCAAGCTGATCTCTGTCAGGTACAACAGCCACTTTCCGTTCGCCACCTCCTTTGGCCAATCGAACTCGACCTCCAGGTCGCCAAGGTGACCTAGAGGCTTCCCCTGGACGTGAACCTGTTGGGGAACACCTGGTTACACCTGTCCTGTCTCTGGTTTGGAGCAGTCCAGATCATCCAAACAAACCTGAAAGGTGAAGACCACCGGACTGCCCACGTCCTCCGTGCTCTTCATGGCGCGCTCACCAACCACATGACCACCGAAGAAGACTGAACCCGGTTTGATTCTAACAGGAAACAGTCAATCAGAGGACAGCTTCAATTAAACTACTTTATTATTTAGTTTGATCCAACAGAACAAAACCTGCTACTCTATGATCCAATAAAAGTCAGAAATAATTCACCTGTTAAGTTTATGGCCACTAGATGGCACCCTATCACTAACCTTTAGTGAGGTTTGTTTTTTACTCATGAAGCAACATTGTGTCAACCTACTGAAAGCAGAATGGTGCCTGCTTTCCTACCAGCTGTTCATCAGTAAACTGAATCAGTTCTTACAGAGTGAGAGTCGCCTGCAGGGAATACTCCACCAGCAAGGAGACGAAGACTGGAGACAGGTCTGACTGGTTGCTGAGCCTGAAGACACAGAGACACACATCAGCATCCGGTGGTACAAACTCAGACCGAGACGTGTGAGTGGATGCCCTACGTGGACAGGACCAGCTGAGACTGGATTTCCTTGGTGTCCAAAGCGATTGCAGATGGCTCAAATTTAATGAACATCTCAATCTGGAACACAGGAGCAGAGAGTACAGACAGACTGTGATGCTACAGCTGGAACGCCACATGCAGGAACGGGTATTTACCTTCTGGTTGCTTCTGAAGGGATTCCCCAGCTGACAGAGAAGAGTGGCCCCTTCAACAGAACACTCAATGGCTCCTGAGCTGCCCCCCTGAAACAAACAGAAACACAACAAAAAAATAAAGACCCAGATCCTTCAGGGTTCACTCAAGTCTCCTGTGGTTTCTCACTGGGACTAAAACGGTAGGCAACTAAATTCCAGTGCTGAAGTGTCCAAGAAATGTTCTGAGTGTGACTGATCAGATTAATACCCAATGAACTCAAGATTAATTTGGAAATCAACTTTTTAGTGACAGAACTCTCTTTAGGAGTCAAACCAAACCCATTCCTTCTATTGTAATGGAAGATTCAGGGACTTTTCAGCCCTGATACTTTGGTATACTTGGTTCGATTAGGGATCAAAGTGGCAACATTCATAACATTTTCAGCTGCTGCGGTACACTTTCACGTGGTGCCTGTTCCTGTAGTGGTGATGAATTAAAACCAAATTAAGGAAAAGACACAAACACCTCCTAAAAGACACGAGAGTAACTTCCTTCTTCACATGATATTAAAAATGGAGTGGTGTCAGATTTAAGCGGTTGTACAATTTCTCTTTTGACTGGTAAAAAACCTTGAGATATTTCTCCAGCTAGCGCTAGATGCATGTTTGTTTTGGTTGTATTTACCCATAATGCCCTGTGCTATATTCTGCTCCCTACTTTTGGATTGGTGTCCTCTCCTTTTGCCGTTCGAATCGCGTCAAAGTTCACTTCGACCTAACTGATATCTAGGTTTGATCACACATTCAAGACTTTCTGGGCAAATGAGCTGGAGTTGGATTAATGCAGACTAAACAGGACTGGTGTAAATCCATTGTTAATTGGAATTAAAAATCTCATCTTCATTGCCTTTTGTTGGACTCCAGAGTAAACAAGCGATGCCGGGACGCTGATGTTGAGGACAGTGTTGTGGGCATCCTCTGCCAGTCGACCTGGTGACGCCGTGTTGCTGACGTTGACCTCCAGAAATAACCTCCTGATGCTGCTGTTGTAGTTCAGCAGTTGGTTGCCATCCTGCCTGGAAACAAACGGATCAACAACAGAACATCAAGAACCTGATGTGGCTGGAGGAGTTTTTAGGTCCTGGTTGCAGGACGGACTCTAGCTGGTGGTTGTCATAACTTCTTCATCTTTACCCCACCTGTATTTGTCTCAATGGTAACCAGTTCTGATCAGATCAATATTCTGACATGATCCAATCAGCTGTGTCACTCACATGGAGAAGGGTTTGTGGTCCTCATCTGTGAACCGAGCCACCATCTGAAGGTTACTTTGACAGATGTTATCAGACCCACAGGCCTTCTCGATGTGAATCTGAATGATGAAGAAAAGCAAAAATCAAACAGTGTTTCAAAAGATAGTTATTTCTCTGAAAGCAACCGGATCTGACCAGGGTTTTGATGAGTGGAGGTGTCGGGCTTAGGATGGGGAAGCGCTTCAGATTCTGAACAACATTGCTTCTGTTGGGAAGTTTCTCATTTAGAGAGACGTTCAGGGAGAACACCAGAGGCTCCACCACGTTTTGGATGGTACTCTGCAGAACACAGATAAATAGAACATTTTATTTAGTTTACCAGAACATGGGTCAGGTTTTCCAGCTGATAAAGATGTGGAAGTAAAGTAGTCAGAAAGCAAACTATATCTCCTTAAAGTCCAGCATCAACCAACCACTTAAAAAATAGGATCAGAGTTTCTAACAGCTTTTTGTTTTTGTTTAAACTCTGGAGAACAAGAATGTGGACTCTGTCACCAGCAGACTGATTAACACATCACAGCGACGTTTGTCGCAATCTATTGGACTTATCTCTACCAGCAGAACTTCCTCTCACTTAATTGTAGTCAGAATTTCACAGATATCAAACGCAAGTGCCAGAACTCCAGGCAGAAGCAGATAAAAAAAAGCTCTGATTGATTGAAGAAGCAGCATTTAGCTACAACTAGGAACTTTGACATGTTAACTTTGATTAATTAATTACATAGATATTAAGTTGTTAAACATTTCAACGCAGTTAATCGCAATTTCTTTTATCCACGCAAACATCTCGAGCTGGAACCTCTGTATCGTGTTTCTGCTACGGCCGTAAATCTGATGCACAAGCAACGTCCGGAAACAACATCGATAGAGACAAAGCCGCTTCTCTTGATTCACTGGGGTTCATTTTTGCTTTAAGAAACGATCTGATGTGACGCTGGGCAAGATTATCGGTGTGTGAATATTGCGCTAAACGCAGTTAGCATACCAGCGGAGCCTAAAATAGCAACGCGATGCTAAATGTGTAGCAGCACAGATGTCCCCAACGTCAGCATCCACGGTCTACTTTTCTACTGGATTTTTTCAAATGATCAGCACTTAAAAGCTGAATGGTATAATAGCTCTCATATGAATCTGTTGGTTTCTATAACCTAAATAGAAACCAACAAAATGTCTTTGTGAACTCATATGTTTATTTATTCAATAATTTAGCAACAAAAAGGGTTTTTGAATTGAAAAAGTTCCTCATTTTGTTGATGTCATTTATATATTAAAATATGATTCATTGCGATTAACTGATTACAGACCCTTCAGTTAGCTCAGTTAAAGATCATAAGGTGTTTTCACGGTTCATATTTTCATGTGTGATGAGCTCAGGTGCCTGCAGGTGGCGCATATCTCACCAGCAGTCCGGCTTTCAGGGTTTTACACTTTCCATTCCCTACTGACTGGATGCTGGAGTACACGCTCTGTCTGCTGTCATGGAAACGGAGGCGGGGCGAGAGACTGGTGACGTCACCAGTCACAGTAAAGTTGACAGCTGTGAGAAAAAAACAACAAAACTGAAAACAACTAAAGTTACAACTTAAAACAAGACTTCAAGTTTGTGGACATTAGAAAAAATTGTCACATTCTGCATTTTTTTAATTTAACTACTTAAGCCTTTTTATCCAATATCATAAATACATTAGAAGATGCAAAAAAACAAGTAATTCAGTTTCTTTTGAAAAATATTTCATGAAATAAAATGCAATGAAATAGCATTTCTTTTGGGTACACTTGATCTTTTATAGTAAAGGCTGCATGTGCAGCTGAAAAATCCTTTAACCATCAACATGTGAAATGCTCTGCCCTGTCTGCCTGACATTACATCAGTCCAGTGTACACGTCTTTTGCTTTGATTAAAAATTGCATTTTAAATGGTGCTTAAAAGTTTTTTTTTCTTTTACAGAATTTGAACCCAGTGAAGCTTAAACTAGGCCAGTTGAGTAGTGCTGGGTCGAACATATTTACAACCACGCCTTTCTTTTTCTTACATGTAGAACATGTATGTTGTTTGTACAGTTTTGGCTTAATTACTTTTGTGAGTATATTGTTCTTTCAGCTACTGGCATGTTTATTGTGTTCATTAAGGATTACTAAATTAGTTGCTGATTATTTCAGTAACTGATTAATCGCTTCATAAACTTTGGGTTTTCCAGGACGACAGAGCAGGCTAAGGTGACAGCAACACAGATGAAATCTCACTCAGAAGGACAAAACAGAAGCCAACATGCTGGGATCAAATCCTAAAAAGAACAACACTTGGTAACAAACCCAACCAACTGTCCCAGATGTTTGGTGTGTTTCTGCCTTGGCCTGAAGAAGTTTATGTGATTTGTCAGGTCTAATACTACTGGGAATATTTAGAGGCTGTTTCTCACTGAGACAGCCAGGGGAAGTTAAGTCCAGAACATTTTCCTGATCTTCATGTGACAAAGTGTCTAATAATCTAATTAGTCTCAGAATTACACTGTTTATTCCATCTAAATCAGATTAACTAACCCAAAACTTCAGATGAGGAACTTCAGGAAATCAAGATGAAGCAAGAATATTAAAAATGATTAGACTTTAAACAAAATGTGCATGAGGTGACAGTTTTACTCTCAGATGATGATCACTCCACCTCATCTACAACCGGTTTATTCACCTCATGAAAGGGGTCACCTTGACTCTGATTGGTCGGATTAACGACAGCGCGCACACACTCTCACAGACCTCAGCGGAGGGAGTGTGTGTGTGTGTGTGTGTGTGTGTCAGATGGAATAATATCCGTTTGTTTAATGCGATTTATCATCCACAGAAACACCGGGACACTCAAGGACACGCCATGATGTCATCTGCCGTGTGGGCGGTGCAGGTGTTGTCATAGCAACAGGGTGACCTTCCCTCAGATTGGACAAATTAACACAATGAGGACATGCAGCTCATCAGATATGCTGATTAACAGCGGGGGTTGATTAGCAACATGCGCAGGAAGCAGCTGTCAGTAAGCAGTGTAACTGAGCTTGTTGCATCTCCAGCTGCAGGAGACGCTCCAGTTCGACTCCACCAACGTGGCGGTGAGGGTCAGTCGGACCTGCTGAGTTTGACCTTGAAGCCAGAAGCATCCAGGTGAAACAGCAGCAGGAGAACGACCGCCTCTGGAAAAGCACAGAGGAAGTCTCAGGAACCTGCAAACCAATGCATCTCAAAGTCTCATTCACAACATTTACAGGAAATAGAGAAACTTTGGGATTGAGGATCACAAGAAAGACTGAATTATATAGCTGTCTACCTTTCCAACTATCATTTTAGTAATCGATTATTCTATTTATTATTTGGATGATTACACATTCTGGTGAATTTTTGAGGTTTACCACTTAAGCTTCACAATTTTAACTAATTAGATTTACTTGATTTTCCTCATTTCCTCAACATTTTAATTAGGGATGAAACGATTAATCAGGTCAATCACGATTAATCAAGGATTGAAATAATTGTCAACTAATTTAGAAATCAATTAATTGGAGTATTAAGACTAAAAAAAACATTTGCTGAAAGAACAACACTGTCAACGCAGTAATTAAGTGAAAGTTACAAAAAATAATCAATGGATAACTGAAAATTAACCAGTTAATCACAGAAATTTTATACATTCTGCAGATTTTTAATTTGTACCACATAAGTCTTTTTATGCAATATTAGAAATAAATTAAAAAATGCAAACAAACAATTCAGTTAATTTTCTAAATTATAAATAAACATTTTGGTGAGTAGAACAAATTTACAGACAAGGTTTTTTATCTTAAATGCAAAATGTATATATGTTTTGTACAGTTTTAAATTAAATACTTTTCCGAGTATGCTGTTGTTTTAGCAAATTTTCTTTTTATTAACTTTAACTAAATTAGTCAATTATTATTTCAACAATCAATAAATCACAAATGATTGTTTCAGCATATGGTTCTATTTTTTTAAAACCTTCATATTGCTCAACACAAATAAACTGCAAACTCACAGATGCTGCTGATGTTTTCTCCAGCGTTGAACTTGAAGAAGAAGCACACCTCCACCTTGATACTGAGAGACAGACCTTGTTAATGATAATTATCACAATAATAACGATGAAGGCAAACTTGAACAGTTTCCTCTGATTCTCACTCGGTCTTATTTCGGGCGACCACACCTGGAGAAACTCTTAACGTGGTGTTCAGCTGGATGACAGGGCGAGATCTGAGGAACCAGCAGAAAATTAAGACCTTCAGCTCAAGCAGGTAAAGCTCTGGTTAGAGAAGCTCTCCTTCAGTACCTGAGGAGGGCGACCGAATCATCCAGAGAGCCGACCAGCAGGTCTGGGTAGTGGTTTCCATCAACATCCACACCGGCAGCCAGGGAATACCCGAAAGTCCTGAACCCAGGAGCTACAGAACGTCCTTCGATCATCTGAGGGGGACAGGTGAAGGCTAACAGGTGAGGTGGTTGAATTACTAACTTAATTTAGTGGAAGGGTTTCAGTATTGATATAATCCTGGGGTCTGACTTTCTTTTTGGCATGTACCCATATGCTTGTAATCATAATCTGGTTCAGGGGATAAAGGAAGTCACCTGACTGGTTTGGGATTGAGGTAAAACCTCCATACTCAGCTCAAGCTCCTCTTATCTCCTCTAGATGGAGATAAGTGGAGTTGGAGTTGCCCGTGGAGAGCATTGTTTGTTTGATACCTGACTCGGTTTTGCAGAGATTCCCTCTTTGCTCCCAGTCCAGATCATCACACATCCAGTATCGTGAAAAGGAGCTCCCACTGCAAAGTCTGAAACACAACATCACATCACCCCGACTGATTACTGATTATTAGACGTCAGCATTGTGCTGCTGCCTCACCCTGGTAGCCATCTTGGTTGAGGTCCCCTGCTGCAGCAACAGCCATTCCAAAAGCAGATCCAACTGAACCCATCAGAACCACAGTGGGTTCAGAGTGGAACCTCCCTCCTGCGTTCATGTAAACATAAACTGCCCCGCCCACCTCCTGCTGGCGGTTGAAGTAAAAAGGAGCGCCCACCAGCAGGTCATTCCACCTGCAGGCCAAAAAACCAAACAGGAAGTGAAGCACTTTTCATCAACCAGATCAGAATGCGGGTTCTGCATCTGTCATTGCTGTATCAAAATGATTTCTCACCCATCGCTGTTCAGGTCTACAGCTACCACGACGTTACCAAAGTATGAGCCAACCTGCTGACCTCGTAGAGTCTGCTGAATCACCAGATCTTTGGACCGCTTGACTGCCAGCATCACAGAACCACGGGCGTCCATTTTATTGTCCCTGGGAGCCCCTGTTCACAAACACATCAACACATTGGTCAGAACATCAACAGACCCCAGGAGCTGATGAGGAATGAAGGTTGGCTTCACCTGCTACGATGGTTTGACTCTCTGCAGAGAGAAGGTGAAGAGCCTGAGTGACCGAGTATCCTGCAGGAACACAGTTTAGTTTTTAAGATGCTTCTTTAATTTCAAAATGAGAGCAGCTGCAGTTTGATGTGTTTAACTGGCTATCATTAGCATAAACATCACAGATCACCGATTCGCCAGAAAGACTGAAGATTCTCAGGCATCTTCTGAGCTTCCCTGATGCTCCTCAGAGAAGATGACATGTTGAGAAGGAAGGAAGCTCAGATCAGATTCTCAGGAGAAGAATCACTGAAACAGATAGCTCACCTAAATAAATATTCCTATAACTTGAGTTCTTGTAGTCAAAGGAGTTCTTTGTCGAAATAAGGTCATTGTTCGGGTCCATCCAGAAGGCATAAACATTTCCTGGAACACACACATAAAAAGTCAATAACACTGGAGAAAAGAAATGCATGAAACAAGAAAGGAATTTTATTTATTCTCATTTGAAAAATTACTTCAAAGTTCTGCAGAGACCAGAACACATCCTCTATATCTGTACATGCCTCTGATTTAAACTTCAATGTATCTGAGTTGGGACCACATTAAGACAAACCAATTTAGTTTCTATAAAACTTAAACAGCTTAAGACCGTTATCTCCAACTTGGAGGTGCTGATTCTTATTCCAGCTGCTTCACACTCAACTGGGAAATGGTCCAGATCACGGTCTGATGAAGCCAACAGAACCACATCGTTTGCAAAACGCAGAGACCCAGAAGGCCACCAGAACGGTTACCCTCAACACCTTGGCTGTGTTCACGAACCAAATCAGCGACAAAGGGCAACCTGGAGGGAGTCCAACTCTTGTTTTGTGGACATGACTCAGTGTATAATAATGGCGCCTGCAGGTTCATATCACTAGCTATATATCAGTGGGTCTGAATGGTTGTGGACTTGGAAACCTGGAGGTGAGGAAGTAACCAGACATGTGATGGTGACATCATAGAGGGGCGGGACTGAACAGAACAGGTACCCCGCCAACTGTAGCTCCCAGGTGAGCCAAAGATGGCGTCGGTGTGCGTGATGAAGGCGGAGATTCCAAAAGTACACATGCCCTCACCAGTGTGATCCTTCCTGTAACTAAACACACACACACAGGTACAACAGGTAAGTGTAGCCTCTCCCACATACTAAACATGGAGTCATGTGACCTACTCGCAGTTCTGCTGTATTTGCTCCCAGTTTAGCGGCTCTTCATCATGACGTGGGCCGTTTCTATGGAGATAGCACCGGCCAATTAGCTTTCTATCTCCTTGGTACACCTTAACGAACCGGTGCCCACATGCCTGCCAAGACACACGGTTCACGTTAAATTATTTCAGTTTGTGGTTAATAAACATTTAATTACAGCAGAACGTTTGGTTGAAATAATCAGCCAATGAGAGCAGAGTCTCACCAAGACCCTCCCTCCAGGTCGGCCCTGACTGGCTACTGTGACGCCCAACCACATGTCCTCCTGCTGGTCCTCAGTGGGGTCCAGGTCTGCAACAGCACAAAGACAGAAAACTGGTATAAAGTACTCCAATGAGACATGTCCCCCTAGAA
This sequence comes from Poecilia latipinna, assembly GCF_001443285.1. NCBI lineage: Eukaryota > Metazoa > Chordata > Actinopteri > Cyprinodontiformes > Poeciliidae > Poecilia > Poecilia latipinna. Next base: position 46,159 of record NW_015113059.1, on the reverse strand, counting down.
AAAAAACACAAAGGTCTCAGATTGAGGAATTTGACTAGGTCGTTGTAACCCATTTGATTCTTTCATTTATCAGTCATTCTGTTGAAGATTTGAGTTTGGGATCATTGTTCTGTCGATGACTGTGGTTGGACCAACCTTCAGCTGTTGGACATTTGATTCTAGAATATTTAGGCATAAAGATGAGTTTATGGTTCAGTCAGGTTCCCAAATTTACTTAGAACAAGACAATTTCCCATGTTATAAGGGACATAATCTGCTAGTGAGCAATGTACGTTTTCATCAATATTATCAATTATTAACTCACAAAAACTCTCCTATATCTTGCTAACATGTTAGTTATAAGTTAGTTCTGTCTTATTTCAAATGGAAAAAGATGTTTGTACTAGAAACTAGACTACACTACTTGGTAAGAGTTTATGTTTTGCAGCGTATTCCTATTACCTGTGGCACAGTATCTACATTATCAGTCGTCATGCACCAGCTGTCATGCTTTAGTCTATTTGTTTTTATTTTTGTGTTAAATTTTACCTCTGGGTTATTTTTACAGTGAGTCCTGAATATGCCCCACTCAGGATCTTAATAATGGGAGTGTGGTTGTGTTGTTCTGAAACAGACAGCAGATGTCACAGCTCAATGACTGATGGACTACCCATAATGCACCAAGATGGCGATAAGATCACAGGCGGCAACGAATCAGTCAGCTAATGAACTGAAAGTCCAGAGCCAAGCAGCTCAAATGGGTTGTTTTCTTCCTGTGTCATGGCTGTCAGGCTGATGGGATGATTCACCTGTCATGGACGAGCTACCATTAATCAGCTGTTTTAACTATCTTGTTACTTTCTTAAGATGTATTAAAACTACAGTTAATAACTGGGCTGATGTCATTTCAGTCCAATGTTCTGCCAGGACGTCTTGGGTCAAGTCATCTTTGTTTGTTCTACCACCTACACTGCAAAATCATAAAATCTTTAGTATTTTTCATCTAGTTTATTGTGTTTATATTTATATTGAAATGAGACAAAAATAATTTAAAAGTAACTTTTTCAGTAACCCAAATAAACTTGTGTTAAGTCAGAAGATCTTGACTATAGATTAAAAAAAAGTGTTGGTTCCACTGGAAGATTTTTTTTCACTTAAAACAGGAAAATGTCTTTTTAGAAGTAAAAAAAATCCCGACTAATACAATAAAACTAATACATTGTAATCTATATTCAAGAATTATTGACCGAAAACAAGCACATATATCTTGATGAATAGTTATTTTGAAGTTATTTTTGTTGTATTTCATGCATACTAAATTAAGATTGTGTGTTGGTTTGGTTTGACTTTATTTAATGTAGTGTACTTTTGCAGTGTACTGTAGCACTGTTTTGCAGATAAAAGTCTTTAAAGGCCTCTGCAGTGGGAGCTGTGTGTCAAACCAAAGTTCACTTCAGGCTGAACTCCAAAATCCAGAAACCTTCTCTAAGAATAACCAGGATGTTCAGATCCCCGAGTCAAAATGGTTTTTCAGGATTTGTTGCTATAAAACTGAAAGTTTTGGAGATCCTGAAGGATCTTTGTGTCCGTCATGTGTCATGTGGCCTTATGTGGTCTCAGCTTAATTTGCTCCTTCTTGCTTAGAAAGGCCAGTAAGGATCAAACTTCCACCTTATTCCCAAAGATCTGTTCTCCACTCAACTGGGAATTTGGGAACCAATTTTCATGAACAAACTGTTGGCCAATGGAGGCTTCAGAGTCTCAGAAGACATCCACATCCCTCAGTGTGAAACAGGAAGTAGGATGACATGTTAAGAGGGGGAACTTACTTTGATCTATGAATGTTATCCTACTGCACTCAGATGGGTTAGCCGTGACCGGGCAGCTGTACACGCCTCCTGTTCGATTGGCTGGAACGTGAGGCTCCGCCTTCTCCCTGGGAGCGCCGACCAATAGCCTTTCAGGAACAGAGGTAGGCAGGGTTACCTGTTGTCTGATTCTGTCTTATTTTTCATGTTGATGTTACAAGTTGTTTTTTTGTTTTGTTTTTTTTTTGCTGCTGATGCATCTTGTACTACAAACAGTCAAGCACTAACTAAATGAATACTGTTTTATTTATTTTGAACAGACAAAAACGAAAAACGCTTTTCAGACAGAAAATGTAGTATTTTCTGATTTAAAAAATAATTTAATTGTTTATTTGAACATAAAGGAACAGTAGTTGTTGCATTTTAGGCTGGAAAATGTAAATTTTCTTGCTTAAAAAATAATTGAATTATTTGTTTAGTTGCATCTTTTATATTTCTAAAGTTGCATACAAAGGATGAAGTGGTTAAATTAAAAATCTGACGAATATGCACATTTTTAAAATCTAATCACAAGGAATATTTAGACGATTAATCGACGATTAATTGATTAATCATCAGATTAATTAATCAATTTGGGCATTAACTGTCAGATAACTAATTGATTAATCAATTACTGAAATAATTGTTAGTTGCAGCCCTGGTGTTAGATGTTCGGTGTTAAAGGAACAGTGTTTTCAATCCTAAATGTCATCCTGATTGATGGCAGTGACCCGTCATGGTTCTCTGGGTTTCCAGGAATCACAACCTGAGCTTCCCAATGGAGGTCATCGATGCTTAAACTGACTGTTTTTATATTTGAGTCACATTTCTTTTGAGTCTCAGGATAAATGGAGTCTGAAGGACAGACGGGACACCCAATAACACAATGACAGACTGAGGACAAGTGTCTCCCTCTGATTAGCTGAAGTCATGTGACATAAATCAGCTGGAGGACAACAAACTGTTTGGAGGTCAGTGTGAGTCAAGCGTGACCGGATAGGACCCATCCTGACTGGACTGGACTGGAAACACTGGAACAATGAGTCAATCCAGCTGGGAATTCATTTAAAGGTGACCTGTTGTGCTTCCTTGAACAGCGTAGGACAGGTTTAAGATGTAAACAAAACATGTTTACTACATCTTTTCAACAAAATCATTCTTAGAAAATGATATTTTAGTGTGATCAGTTCAGAATGAGTTGATTTAGGCCGTCTTGTCACTTTAAATGCAAATAGGCTGCTGCTGACCACGCCCCCTTACTCAGCGGTTTCACTTGTATGTTGAAATGGCTGCAAACAGATGAGTTATACATCCGTACATCTCTGAAAAGCAGAATTGGAGCCTCCTGCATAACCAACAAGAATACAGCTAGTGGTTTCCACATGATAAGTCAACAACAAAACACATGTCTTTTCCAGCAGACATTGTACAGCACATATAGCGGTAAAACCAACTGAACAAATGTACTGGAGCTCCACTTGGGTTGCTAGGTAATGACGCAGTGCCTGCTTATTTGTCGCATTGCATTCTGGAGGTTTTTGAAATGGCTCATTTTGGAAAAACCAAAAAACTAACTTATTGCCAAAAAACAAACAAACAAAAAAAAGGTTGAACTGCTTTTAGAAGCATCTGCCTGTACAAAAGGAAGTACAAAAATGTAAATAATGTGAATTTTGGACAATACTTCCTGTCAAAGTGAGGACTGGAGGTCGCCATGGAGACAAAACGACGCAGCATTCATGTCTTTAAATGCCAGAGGGATGGGTGGCGCCTCTTACTGACAGGAAATCTGTGGGTGTGACCACTTCCTGTGTTCACTCAGATACTTTAACTCTATGTGACCTCTAACCTGTTCTCTGCTCAGGTAGGTTGCCATGGTGATGGAGTAACAGCAGTGTCAGAGAAGAGCAAAAGCATCTATAGGAGATAAGTTATTGATTCCAGGATTGTCCTCCATGTCTTCTGGGAGAACTAATCCAGAATCCAGAAATTAATTTCAACGACTTCCAACATCCCTCAGTCCAAATTGGACTTCAGACGTCTCCTGGCAGAACTCAGAGTCTATATTCTGCTTTCAAGAACCAATAAAACCCCATCGACTCGCTGGATAGCCAATCACGCCGCTTGGAGTCTGAGTAGAGGAAACTCCGACCTGCAGCACCTGAACCTCCAGAGGAACATCACTCTGTGCATGAGCTACACCCACAGCCAATCCAATTAACAGACATAAAGAGACGGTAGCCATGGCGACCGTGGAGACAGACAGCTGGGTGACCTCCGGTTGAGCCGCGCGAGGATCTCCTTCAGGAAGCGTCAGCTCAGGAGGGGATGAGACACGTATGTTCAGAGTCAGAGCAACATGGAGCAATCAGCTGCTCAAAGGGAGGGGGAGTGTGTGTGTGCATATGTGTGTGTGTGTCTGTTTGCGTATATGCGTGCATGTGTGTGTGTGTGTTTGTGTGTACAGGGGAGAGGGGGCGTACCATGTGACCTGTCAGCATCTACAACTGCTTAAGCTCATAGCGAGGCTGTATGTGATAAACTGTCCTCCAGAACCAGCTCAGGTTCCCAAAATAAAGTTTGTCCACTTCCTAATGTTCCTTCTTATTAAAGTTTACTCTGCAAAAACACAAAGTCAAAAAACTAAATTTTGGTCTGTTTTTTAAGACTTGTTTGAAATAAGAGGTAGATTGTTTCCAGTCAAAAATTTCTTGGCAGATTATAACATGATGTTTTTCCAATGTTGTAAGTGTAAAATAATCTGCCAGTGGAACTTGTACTTTTTCATCAATATTGAGGAACTACTGACTTAAAACAAGCTCATATATTTTGCTGTAAAGTTGCTTGTTAGTTTTGTCTTAAAGTGTACTAAGATATTTGCACGAAACATAAGATGTAAGATTTTGTATTTTTGTTGTCCAACTAACCTCCAAATCAACTTTTTGTGCAGATAAACTGTCTAAATTGGTTCTTTATGGTTCTGTTTTTATGTTTCTGTTTATATATTTGTAACATTTTTGTGTAAATTTGTTTTGTTCTGCCTAAACCGTCTCACTGCCGGCCTCCTTCTGCCCAGCGGTTCCTAAGCAGTTGAATTTTCCTGTTAGTTTCAGTGGAACAGCTTACGCTCTGCGTTCGGATGTAAAACCGTCTCAGTCAGATTCACGGGGCTCCGGCGGCGAGCACAGAGCGACACCTGAGTGGATTCTCACTCCTGTCCCCTGATCCCACTCCCACAGAAAAATTCCTGTTCCATCCCACGGCTGGTGAAATTACTTCCACTCCCATTTTTCTTCTTTTAGTCTTCAGGCAATACACTAAATATTTATTTTGTTGTCCCTATTCTTCATTAACTTACTTTGTTTTCTGTGGTTTTAATTCAAAAGATGTGAAAACAAGAATAGTTTGTCTGTGATAATATAGGGAGGCATTTATACCTTTGATCAAAGAACTTTTACTAAAGGGCTCAAAACAACTAAGTTTTCAATAGAGATTTATCTGTCAAAATGTAGTAGGAAAAAATAAGAAATTATGAAATTAATTTCAGAAATTTTGGAGAAAAAAACATGGAAGTTTCTGAGTTTCAGCAGTTGAATTTCTGAAAATGTCTGTGCTTAGAAAGTCAAAGTTCTTCTGCTTTTAAAACTCAGAAAATTCAAATTTTTCCAGAAAATTTCTGAGATTATCTCGCAAATTTCTGACTTTTGAAATTCTGAAATTTCCCAGATTTTTGTCTCAAAAAATTTGGAGATTTTCTTGTGGAAATTTTATCCTTGAATTTTTCTGTTTACAATGATCCTAACACATAGAAAAGTCTCTTATAAGTTGGTTTTGTCTTATTCCAGATATTTGCACTACAAAACAAGACCAAGATTACTTGGTAAGAATTTGTGTTTTTGCAGTGTAGGAAGCATTTTATGGTTGCATAAAAGTCTCCAACAACAGAAAAAGAGTCGCTAGACTTATCATGTTTTGAAAAAAAAAATGTAAAAAGTCAATAAATAAAGTGTCACAGTGGATACGTAAGCACCATATGATTTTCTGGAGAAAGCTTTTGTTTTCCATTGTGGGTTCTCCATATAATCGTTTCTGATCTGAAGTTGTTGCCTGATTCCTGGGGCCCCTTTCTGCTCGAGCTGCTGCCGTTTTCTCAGGCTGCAGGAGAATTCAGACACATTATTAACACTGCAGGGCATTCACCTGACTCCCTGTGCTGCACATTCACACACAGCTCTGATCTGATGGAGCCTCCTCATCATGGACGGTTATCCACGTGAGTCTCATGGAGCCGGATCAGCAGCAGCTGGATGGAGTCGGCCTCCTCAGAGGGAAACCACTTATCACAAACTGGGAGATAAAACTGCACGGAGTGGAGAACCAGGAGAAACTCTCAGAAGACCGGAGACTGCATGGAAATCTGAGCTCCAGACCTCTGAGGAAACGCAGACTGATTGGTTCTGACCCGGTTGTAGTTGAGCAACAACTCCTCCAACTCTCACAGCTGGCTTCATGAATCATTTGGATATTTCTTGGTAATGATGATGGGGATACTGGATGTGTTCTGATGGGGTGCTGCTCCATCCTTCAGTATGAAATAATACCATTTGTTTGAGCGTTACATGCTGCAAGTCCATCAGAACATTTTTATCTGACTTGATAAGCAAAAATCTGATGAAAGTAAGAAATAATATTGACCAACGATGTTGAAGTTTTGAGTTATTTTGGTTTGATCACCCAGACCAAATAGGAACATAATTCATTAAAAGTGACCTATTATGCTTCCTTGAACAGGTTCGGATTTGTCTACAGTCTATACGAAACACATTTAATTAAAGTTTTTGCACAAAACCATTCTGGTCGGTTCAGAATGAGCGTCCTGTCACTTTAAATCTATAAGCTGCTGCTGGCCACACTCCCGACTCAATGTTTACACTCACACTCAAACAGATGCACATTTATACAGCTGTACATCTTTGAAAAACAGAAGTTGAGCCTCCTGCACAACCAACAATAATACAAGTGGTTTCTGAAAATTCACTAGGACAAAATGGTTGTTTTCACAGCTGTGTTAAACCAGCTGACAAAATATGGCAGATCGCCACTGGGGTTACGGGGCCAGACATGACTGGGGTTGCTAGGTAACGACGCAGTCCCCAGAAGTTTTTGAAACAGCTCATTTTCCAGGCACCGAAAAACATTGACTTATTGCCAAAAGAACTGTTGTGGGGATTTTTTTAGTGTTTGGCTGGTTTTAGGAGCAGGTGAAACTCAAATGAAAAATGTCCAAAATGTGAATTTTTGCACAAAAAATCCCCTTTAAAATACTTCTCTACTGCAAAAACAAACACATTTTCTGTGCTTTCACTGAATGGGTTTGATTCCAGATATGAATAATAGCAGCACAAAGTGAGGAAGTTGGGCTATGAATTGATGGATGGTTGTTATGTGGGTTCTGAACTCTGCAGTGCATTAATGAACCATATCTCCACTCAATAAAAGGTTCTTGTCTCTACAAAATGAAGCTGTAATAACATTAACTCTGCTGAGAAACATTTCATATCTCAAACATTCACAGGGAACCCAGACAACTGCTGTTAGAGTTCTAGTCACGCATGTTTCAGTGCATGAGGGCCAATCAGACCACAGATTTATTTAACGCTCAGAACAGGAAGCTGAGGTTTCACATGGCTGTGAGCAACGGCTCGTTTCTGAACGGCAGTTTGCATTTATGCGGACACACCTGAGAAGTTCAGAGGAAAGGAGAGCAAACACACAACCAACAGAATGTCATAAACCCAGGAGCTGAAATTCACAGCTCCAACCTGAAAATGTGAAAATATTAGTCTGCTAACGAATCTTTACGCCAAATCCTCAGATGTTTGGAAAAAAATTCCTGGAATGAATTATCTGATTCAAGCAGCTTTCTGAAAAATGTATATCTTGCTAATTACTCAGAAGATGTTGACACTGGATTATAACTCAGATTATGTTATGCTTTGTGGATTAGAAGGGCAGATTATGTGATACTGTGAAGAGTAGAGGAGCAGATGGGTGCAGGTGTGTGGATTAGAAGGACAGATGTATAGATTACAGGGGCAGGTGTGTGGATTAGAAGGACAGGTGTATAGATTACAGGGGCAGGTGTGTGGATTAGAAGGACAGGTGTATAGATTACAGGGGCAGGTGTGTGGATTAGAAGGACAGGTGTATAGATTACAGGGGCAGGTGTGTGGATTAGGCGTTAACTCACAGGTATTTCCCCGTCTCCAGATCCTCATGCAGAGCAACAGAGAATCCAAACAGATTCTTGCTCCCGATTGCCTTCAGCACCGGAAACGACGTGTCAATGTTGATCGCCACGTTCACACTGAGACAGACGCTCAGCAGCACAAACATATCTGTTGCCATGGAGACTCACACCTGGAGGGAATGAGAACCTCAATCACACTAACAATTTTATCAGGGTACGCTTCCCACTGAGCAACAGCCAACAGAAATGATGTGTGGAGCGCTCTAAGGTGATTGGTTGATTGGATCTCTAAGGTGATTGGTTGATTGGATCTCTAAGGTGATTGGTTGATTGGATCTCTAAGGTGATTGGTTGATTGGATCTCTAAGGTGATTGGCTGTCACCTGTCTGCCAATCTGTAAGGTAAGAAACTTCATCCAATCACCATCTTTACCTCTGTCAGCTCCAGTCCTTACAGGTAGAAACTAGAGATCAAACCTGAAATCTGAACCTTCAGAGTCACATGAAGACGGTAACAAAGCCAGCCTTCTGTCACCTGAAGAACAACTACCTTTGTTTCATAATATCTGTAACATAGATGTGTACTGATTATTTTTATCTTAATGTATTTGATAAATTTATGATCCACAGATGAAAGATTGTATCGTCAGGTTATGTTTTATTCTATGCTATTTGGGTGGAGATCTATATATCTTTCCCCTTTTTGTACTGTCATTATTTTTCTAAAAAATCTTTGTGCAAAGCTAAACTAAACTGGACAAACAGACATGACTTTACTTGACTAAGACAGTTTCCACTCTTCATATTTATGCACATTCAGAAACATTTTTTGCTTGAATGTTTAAAATAAGAAGTTGTGAACATTTTAGTCACTTCTAAAACACCCCTGATATTTGATTAAATGTTTTTTTCCAAGTTGCATCTCAACTTGGAATGCTTTCTGGATCCACAAACCATTTATTTTAACTGGTTGGACAATTTTACCAGTTTCTCTGCTGAAGAAAAGGATTCCAACATGCTGATTGGTCCCTGTTATACTTTAATCGTCTCATTTTGGTGAATCAAAGTGAGACGATAAGCCGTAGGACACCTGCAGCTGGAAAATGACTGCTGCTAGGTCAGCTTACAGAAACAGGATGAACTCTGACCTGAAGCTGCTCCCTGATGCTTCTGGGTGAAGGGATCTGTCCAGATGTCCTCGTCCTCCAACTGTCTGACTGCGGGCGGCTCTGCTCCGTCTGACTTCTCCGTCTGCTGAAACGATCTTCTGCACGCGCTCAGATCAGCCTCTCTCTGTATCAGGTCTCCCTCCCTCTCTCTCTCTCTCTCTCTCTCTCTCTCTCTCTCTCCCTCTCTCTCTCCTTCATTCTTATTCTTCAGCTGTGCTCGCTCGTCCTGAAATGAAATCATGTCTGTGAGTTAACCCACCCACACACACACTCCTGTTATTAGTGTGAGTGTGTGTGTGGGTAAAAGCGAATGTTTTTGTCTCACACTCTCAGCTCAGTTTATTTCAGCTTCCTGTCTTTGTCTTACTTCCTTTCTCCTTTTTCTAATTTTCACAAAGACACACACACACACACACACACACACACACACACACACACACACACATACACACACACACACACACACACACACACACACACACATCCCTACAAACCTCTGAGAACGCTCAGTGACATTTATCTCTTGTCAGGTGTTAATCTGGACGTTTTATCTGCATCAAGGACGAGTTTATCAGTTCCAGCTCTAACTGACTCCATGGACTGATAAAAAAAAAACTGTAGTTTCTGTGCTTATCATAGTTTTAATATTAACAGTCAAACCAAGGTTCTTCAGGGCCAGTTTGATGTTCAGGTCTGTCATGTTTTGATGACCACCGTCACTGTGAGAGGTGGGCAGAGTAGCCAAAAAATGTACTACAAAAAGAGTAGCAGTACTTTAACAAAAAAAACATGTTTGTTTTTCATTCAGTGGGTAGAAAATCCAGAAATTTTACTCAAGTAAGAGTAGAAATACTTCAAAATAAAATTACTCAAGTAAAAGTAAAAAGTACAGTGTAGTACAAATACTCCTAAAAGTAAATTTTTTAAAAAGTTACTTAAGTAAATGTAATTAAGTAAACGTAACTAGTTGCTACCCACTATGTTCATTGTAAATTGCACTTCTTTGCAGATCTGCTGGTGAAAACAGGGTTTTATCCTGCAGCCCCTCATCACTCTGCCTCACTCTGCCTCCTCCGTGCTTCACCTGAGCTAAACAAACCTGCATCATTACGTCAGGATCAGAGTTTCCTCACAAAGATGAACTGATGAACCTCCCAGGTTATCTGATGCTGCACAAAGCCCAATCAGAGGAGGCAGCTGGCCCGTCTCACGATCAAAGGCTTCAGGTGAGCTGGCAGGAAACACATCAGAGAGCATTCATTACTTAGCTTCACTGCTGATGTCACCATGGAAACCAGAAGACGACTGAAGGTGCTGATGCATGAAAACAGCTCATTGGTTCCCAGTATGAGTGTTTGAGTATCTTGTAATAACACAATAAATGTTTAGAAACAGAGCAATGTCCCTGCTCAGTCACCCAGAACCCCACAAAGCAACCAGAAAAGACCGGAAACTTCCTGAAGCAGTCAAGTGTTTAAAAACTTACTACAACAGTAAAGAGCTACAGCCACAAGGAAACAAAAACGACCTGAAAAGCCTTAAATGTTGCAGACTGTCACAGATCAGAAACCCTCTAAGAAAGTTATCAAAAGCCGGATGCTAGCTAATTGAAGCTAAACTTCCTGAATCAGTCATCTAGGGTCTAGCATTTCCTGAACGAGGCATTAAGGTTGTGAAACTCCCTTAAACCGTCTTCAGTGGTTGAAAATATCCCAGCACAGCAACAACAGACCTGAAGCCATCTGAAATACCTTCAGCTAGGCAAAACTTTCTGATTGAACCATCCTGGATGAAAAACCCTCTGCAAAAGTCATCAAAAGCCAGACACTATCTAATTAAAGTAGTTGTCAAGGGTCCAGACTTACTAAACAGCCTTTAAGAGCTTAACACTTCCTCAAAGAGTTGTCAAGGGTCTAAAACTTTTGGAAACAGTCAACAAGCCTCTAAAACTTCAAGAAACATCAGTTAAGAATTTAAAACTTTCTGACTCACATATTAAGGGTCCAGCACTTCCTGAAACAGTCATTTATGTTCTAAAACGTGGGGAACTATTTTCAATGGTTGTAAATATCTTAAGACAGCAATGAAGGACCTGAAACCACCCAAAGACTTTAAGGGCCTAAAACTTCCTGAAACAGCCATCAGAAACTTAAAACGTCATGAAGGTTGTGAATCCTTACATTCGTATGAAGGACCTAAAATCACTTGGAAAATCTGCTGTGAAGCTTCCTGAAAGTTATCGAGGGCCTAAAACTTCCTGAACCAGTCATCAACGGTTCAACGCTTCCTGAGACAGTCAACAATGGTCTAACATTTCCTGAATAAGTCACTGAGGTTGTGAAACTTCCTGAAACCGTCTTAAATGTTCGGAAATGGAAGACAGGAATCACCTGAAGGGCCTTTGACAGTGTGAAACTTCCTGAAAAAAATCAACAAGAAAATAAACCTCCCTGAAACAGCCATCAAGGGTCTACTACTTCCTGAAACAGTCATTCAGGTTCTGAAACTTCAGGGAACCAATTTCAATGGTCAGAAATATCCCAAGAAGGCCTTGAAGGTGCTGGAAAGCCTTCAAGGACCTAAAACTTACTGAAACAGACATCAAGATGCTAACACTTCCCAAAATAGTCATGAAGGTCATAAAACTTCCTAAAACCATCTTCAAAGGTCAGAAACATCCTTGGATAGCGATAAAAAAGCCTGAAAACAACCTGAAAATTTGCTGCGAAACTTCCTGAACCAGTCATCTGGGTTCTGAAACATCCTGAACCATTTGGAATGGTCAGAAATATCCTAAAACAGCAACAAATGACCTGAAATATCCTGAACTATAATTATTACCACACAAACTCAATAAAATACTCTCAAGTGTTTTTAAGTTCCTAAAATAGTTTCTATCTGAAACAGCATACAGAGTTGCTAAAACATATGAAGGACCTGAAACAGGAATGAACTGGTCTGAAATCCCTTGACAGAAGCACTGAAGAACTGAAATCATGAAGCACCTGAAATTGTCCAAAACAAAAGAGCATTCAGAGGTTTAAAGCTTCCTGAAACAAACTGATCTGATGACCCAACGCGACCTGGATCATCGGAGGAAGCTTCCACTCCAACAGGTAACCCTAACCTGCTGGTAACAGCTAGTATAGCCATCCTTATTCCTAATGTCCAGAATCAGAACAAATTCTGTTTTGGAGCTCAATTTTTTCAGACAACAGCAGAAAAAGGAACAAAACAGTGATGGCTTCGTGAGGAACCAGGATCAAGCTGTGGTGTGAAGTTCTTCAATCATTCTCTGTTCCGCAAATCCCTTCAGGCTGAGAACCCGAGAGGATGCTAACTGAGCTGTCAGACAGTTTTAAATGCGAACAATTTCAGTTTTATTCCTGTCATCAGGCATCCAGACTGCAGGCCAGGGAAATCTCTACTAGCAGAAACTCAAAATAAAAGGTTCTGTCTGTTGTCATATTGCTGATGTTGGTCCAGATTCTCTGATATTGACAGACTCTGTGTCTAAATCTCCAAACGTTTACCTTAAAGCAACACAGTGTTTCAGCTTCATTATGTGTTTTTGTCTTGTTCCCCACCGGGGCTTAGTTACTCTCATGGGACTCAAAGGTCAACTCAGGTCACTCAATGGTTACAGTTTATAGCTACGGTTAGCAGATATGGTTAAGCTCCTAGGTTTACTGTATCATCACAAATAAAAAGTAATAATAAAACCTTTTATTTAAAACATTGTTTTAAAACCAACAAACCATCAGCAACTTACAGAGGTCAAGGAGAGGTAGAGCTGGGTGTCATCTGCATAGCGGTGAAACTGGATGTTGAAATGTTTGAAGATGAAACCAATGGAGAGGAGATGAATAATAAAAAGAAGGGCCCAGAACTGAGCCCTGGTGAACACCAGGAGGGAGAACAGAAATGAATGAACTGAGTGCGTTTAGAGGGGTGAGAATACAAATGGAAGAAAATCTTTGGTGGAGGATGGAGTGCGAGATGATGTCAAAGGTCACACTCAGATCAATGAGGATGAGAAGGAAAAGGAAACCAAACTCAGCAGTGAAGAGGAGATTGTTGGTTATTTTAATCAGTGATGGGGACAAAATCCAGACTGAAGCTTTTTAAATAATAGGTTGGTGGTTAGACGGGACTGAAGTTGGTATTTTCTGGCCCAGGATCTTTTAATTCTAGAAGATCTTTGGAGTCTGGTTGTAGAAACAAGATGATGATTCGGTTGGGATTCCTAACAGATTTTGGTGAAAAGGAACCTGAGCAGAAATGAGAGAGTAGCTGGTTTCAGGAGGAGACTAACAGGTAGATGTAACGGGGTGAGCGCAGGTTGTTAGGGTGAATGTTGAGGCTGTTTAGATTTTTTCTATGATAAAATCTGAATTCACAGGCTGTTAACCACGAACATGAGGGCCCTTGTTGCTGCTCCTCAGGTTACATTTTAATCTCTGTGAGTTTCTACAAGCAGATCTGAGCTCTCAATAACTTTATCTCCATAATCCGACTGAAAAACATTCCTTTCTGCCCTTATTGTCGACATGCACTCGTGTGCAACTAAAAAAAATAACTTTCTGATGAATTAGAGTGAATCCAGGGTGACGAACATTACAGTTTCTCCAACAACGTGAATCAGTCAGTGTGGGACTTTGTGTTTCTGAAGGAAGTGTCTGTGTAGATAGAGAAAGATGAAGGGCTGAGCAGGAAGACCCTGATTGCTGTGTGATGACAGAGAGGTCGGATGATAACGAGGACCCAGCAGAAAACTCATCTGATGTCAAAAAGCAAACAGATTAGGATCAATAACAAAACTCTTCCTGCGACTCCAGGAGAAAAAACAACCGGATGTTTCCTCACAAACACGGAGCAAAACTTTGTTGATCCTGAAGAAAGTCCAACCCAATTCAATCCAAAAATACTTTATTAATCCCAAAGGGAAATTTAAATGTTGTCATAACTCATAAGACTGAAGAAACTGCAAAGAATCGTTGTGGATCTCCAACAAATCTGAAGTTTGCTTAATGATGGTGTCATGACATGCCAACAGCTCCATATCTGAGCAGCAGGAATTATATTCCTCAGCATGAAGTGATGACATCATCAACTGCTAATCCAGTTTATTTCTTAAATTTTAATGGTTTTTATCTCTGATGAAACATTTCACACAATTAGTTGCCAGAAACCCGCTTCCTGTAGGCGAACCGCAGTAACTTGGAGTTTTTCCTCATTTATTTAGTTTCTCTGTTCGGAAACACTCGTAGATAAACACATCGATTTATCGCCTCCTGCAGGCGATTTGCTGTAACTGCTTATTAAACTGCATACATGTAATATCCTGGTAATTCTGACGGAAAGGTGTTGACTGAAGTCAATTCGGTCATATTTTTAGGAACTGAAAAGTGTCTGATCTGGTTCTAAAAACAAAATAACTACTTTAAACTGATGTCTAGGCAAAACATTATCACCATTTTTTTTTCTAACAGAAGCTTCTGGATCCATCCGATACTCCTGCCCTGGGATGTTCTGACACCTTTCTCAAATGTTCAGTCATAATGTTCTGTCTGATTTGTGAAGGGGAGGATACTTTTAAGGTTTTAGATGAGGCGCAGCGGTATGAGGAGGGCCCAGAAGGTGTGAGAAATCCCTCTACTTCTGAGACTAAACGGTCTGATGATCCGGACAAAGAGAACAACACAATCTGGCAGGTTTTATTGTTTTATGTCACTTTAACAATGATCCCTATTTTTGCAGAGAGGTAATTCAAACCTAACCATAAGAAAAACAAACATTACTCTGGTGTTTACAAGTTCACACCTTCCTGCATGGATGACGGATCATCTGGGCAGCTGTGGTTCTGTTAGCAACCTGGTACCAACAGATGGTGGATTTCATCCAAAATTCTGATTTTTCTGGGTATTAAAGTTCCTCAGTGGTAATTATTTGTTAAAGCGTTCCCAACATGCGCTCCCTGCTGGACAAGACGTCCTGCGTTTTCAGAACAAGCTTATATAAATCAGTTTGAATCACCTAACGGACATAAAGTCACATAAAAAAGTCCAAGAACTTTATCAAATATGAAATATAACACATTCTGCTGGTAGGTAGTACTTATTGGAGCCATAAAGTTTTGAAACGGCTCCCCCTGGTGGAGGCAGCTGCACAGAAGACAGAACCTCTCGATACGAGACGAACTCCAAAGATCCAGAAAACGAACAGCTGAAATGACGGAGCTTTTTGAATCTGTGGTTCCAGGAGAGAGCAGGAGGATCCTGAGCAGAGCTGGTCAACTTCCTACTACCCAAGAAAGTAATCCAGTTACTTTACTGATGACTTATTAGTTACTTTTCATAATTGCTAAATAAAGCAATATCTTTCAGTCTAACTTTATTCGTCATTTAAAGTTTAATTAAATGAAACTGTTTCTTTTCAGAACTTTTGTTTTGCTCTTAACTTTATGTATTAAGCAAAGAAAATAGGAATGCAACATTTTTTATTGAGTATTAAAACATATTCTCTGTGTATTCCACCATATTTGAAAAAAATAAGTTAAACCGTAATCAGCCCTATTCCACCATTTAAATAAAATTATTTTAATGTTTACACTCTTTCACTCACATAAATTACAAGGATGAAATCAAACAAATGAATTTAAATAAAAGTCCCGCCCTCCTGTACTTCTATTTATTAACATTTACATCTCTTAACAGTTGGTGAAGTAAAACATTTCACCTGTTTAGCAGGATGTTGTAGCATTGCCCGAGGGTTTCTGCGTTTTGATTCCTCAGGTTTAAAGAGGAGTTTTCCCCTGGATGTAAGTTTTCTACACACGAAGATGTTTTTGTCTTTAAATCAAACTAATGTTTGTTCTTCCAAACATTAAACGTTGTTCGTCTGAAGTATCAGTAATCTAATTACCTTTTTCCAAATGTAGCTTTACTTTACTCATTTGAAAGAAGGAACCATTTTACAGTAATGTGTTACGGTCAATCACTGATACCTGCAGAACGTTGGCATCAAGAGAAGAATCAGAACCAGCAGCAGCTGCAGAATCAGAACCAGCAGCAGCTGCAGAATCAGAACCAGCAGCCACTTTAATTCACATACAAACCTCTGGGTTCTTCCAGGTTCCTTCAAACAGACTCCCAGTTAAACCAGTGAAACAACAGAACTGATCCAGTCGGTGAGTATTGCACATGCTCGTATTGAGTCTGGGTCGGAGCGAACAGGAAGTTGGTTGGCCCAGTACTTCAGCTCAGTTGGGTCGTATTTCGTTGTAGTTCTTTATGACCCCAGAGAATCTGATTACACGAACTTCCGAGTTTCTGGCTTTGAAATCCTGCCACAGGTACTCAGGAGACAGAACCTTACTGGGCTTGTTCAGCCACATGTACCTGGGCACAGAGACAGGAAATGACATCACCAGATTGTAGAACCAGGCCTAGCATCTGTGTACTTTACCTGCCTACCTGTTCAAGTGGCTCTCCTCCTGCCAGGCAGCCTCAATGCCTTCCTTGGCATCGTCTTCGAAGTTCTTGCGGCAGGTTTGAGCGAGCTGATGAACCTCGGCCAGGACGCCTCCGAAGGCGCCGCCGCAGTAGTAGAAGTCGCCCTCGCCAGGAGCCACGTAGGCTCTGGAGGCGGGCCGCCGTTCGTATGGGAACTTACTGCGGTCGTCTTTGTAGTACCCTGAAAAAGGAGGAGGGAATTCACTCGTTAAACTCATCTGGACTTAGAGATTTGAGCAGCCAACAACCTGACTAACATTACAAACAGGACCAAACACACTGAGGGAAAAAAACTGAAGGAGTTTTAACACCTGATAAACTGGAGACCAAAATCGCAACATCTGTTACATTTTCAGCTGCTGTGGTTCTCTTTCTCACTGCATTGTATCCAAATGAACAAAACCGTCTGATAAACCTGTTCTCACGCTGGCCTGTGGTGGCACTGTACCAAGAATGACATCAGTTGTAG
>NW_015113059.1:22707-25441 GCF_001443285.1 Poecilia latipinna | reverse complement strand
TTGTGATGGCTGCAGTTACAGCCACACAAATGTGGTAACATTCACTCTCACCACACGCAATAGGTTCATCTCACTTATATTTGGATTTCTTTAAGTTTAGGATTTAATTTACAGAATAACTGGTTTTGTTTAGAAAGCAACACATCACATTGTATTCTAGAATAAGTGCGCACATTTTAGTTTATATTGTTGTGTTTTGCTTGATTTAATCTTTGTTTTGTTTCTGAGTTTCTTAAGTGCTGGCTGCCCCAATCCTTAGGAGAGCAGAGAGGTGGAGAAGGGGTGGAGCAAGCCAGCTGAGACTGCAAATTGGTTCACACCATTACTCATCATCCAGAGGGGGGGAATGGGATTTTGCTATGTTAGTTTCAGTTAGGTTTCTGTGTATTTTCCCCTTTGTGTTTTGTATGTGGCCTGATCAGCCAGTATTTAAGTCCCCTTTTGTCTCTGTTTGTTAGGTCTGTTTTTTTGAGTTAGTCTGAGTTGATGTCTGTTACTTTGACCTCTTTTATGGGCCCAAATTTTGTCATTTTTTCTTATTATTCACCCAAGTTTTGTTTTGGGTTAAATAAAAACAATTATTTTGACTTTAAACCGGTGCCTGGCTGTTCCTTAACTGCTCGGTCCATCACAGTGGTGTCAGAAGTGGGATCTTGCAGTTAAAGGCACCGGTTATTTTTTTTAGTAGTCCTCCTCCTCCTCTTACCAAGCCATGCAAAGAGCAGGAAGGAGTGCCAAAGGACAAAAAGGAGATCCTCAAAACCAGCCCGCCGGAATGGAGGAGCAAGTTGGAGAGGAAAATGGAGCCTCTGGAGGGGTGGATAGCACTGAGGGTAAGGAGCCAACAATATCAGAAGTAATTTCCATTCTTCGTTCTCATATGGGCCAGCAGGAAGCCCAGGAAGCAAGACGGAGGGAGGAGTTTAATCGGCAGGAACAGCGCTTCAGAGCACTGCGACACCAATTTCAGCTGCTACAGGTGGAAGTGCAAGCGCGTACCACCCTTGCTCCTGAGCCTCGATTGGATGAGTCACAACAATCCGATGCAGAATCAAATGAAGGTGATGACCATACCTGCTGCAATAATGAGCAAATACATGCTCCCTCAGGTCAGTTTCACTCTCATGAACCCAGACTTGAAAAACTGACGGATGAGGATGACATAGAACATTTTTTAACAACATTTGAACGCATGGCTCTACTTTGCCGGTGGAAAAAAGCAGATTGGGTTTTTTACCTGATTCCATTACTCACTGGCAAAGCAAGAGCTGCGTATGTTCACATGGACATGGATGACTCTCTGGATTATTATAAAGTTAAAGAAGCGGTGCTTCAAAAGTACGACATTAATCCTGAAACGTACAGAGTGAGATTTCGATCACTGGAAGTGAAACCTGAGGAGAATCCAAAAGAATTGTATGCAAGATTGAAGGACTTGTATGGAAAGTGGATGATCCCAAAACAAAAAACTGTACAGGAGGTTGGGGAGATAATCATTTTAGAACAATATTTAAGAATGCTGTCTCCTGAGTTGCAGATATGGATTAAAGAACATAATCCAAAATCGGCTGCAGAGGCTGCCGAGCTGGCTGACGTGTTTGTGGCAGCACGGACAAAAGGACAACCCTGGAGTCAAAAAGCATGGAAGTTGAGGGAGGTTGCAAGACCTGTTCCCCATTACCAAAAGGGAGGGGTGAGTAAACCTCTAAAGGGCCAATCATTGAATGCTTTATCAAGAGTCCCAGCCAAAACAGTGATTTGTTATTTGTGTGGGATGGAAGGACACACAAAACCAATGTGCCCGAAGAACTCCACAAAAATAACACAAATGTGTTTTGTGCCCAGACCAAGTATGGACTCCAAAGGGGGGTCTAGTTTAAGAACGACCTCAATTGAAGTTGAGGATAAACAATTAGAGGCACTCATTGACTCAGGAAGTACTCAAACTCTGGTGCACAGAGACTTTGTTCCAGCAAATAAAGTTAATGTGGAAACAATCCCTGTCCGCTGCATTCATGGAGATGAGTTGTTGTATCCAACAGCAGACTTGTATATTAAAGTACAAGACCAACTTTATCTTCTAAATATTGGTGTGGCTGAGAATCTGCCATTTCCAGCAGTGCTGGGTCAAGACCTGCCTGTGTTGGGTGATTTATTGAACTCCAGCAAAATGTGTAACATTGCATTAACCAGATCTCAAGCTAAAAAGAGAGAGGAGTTTATACAACCACTCTGTGCCTTGCCTTTTTATGACGCGGACCTGGAGACCACACCCGGGAAGTCTCGCAAGTCCCGCAGACAGCGACGGCAAGAGAAATTTCAACACGCTGTTAAATCACCTTCTAGCTCTGAGCCTGAGTTACCAGTGGGGTTTAAAATCCCTGCTAACATCAGAGAATTGCAGCACAGCGATCCAGCCCTAACATCTTTATTTCAGAAAGCAGAGGGAAATAAAAATCCTGAACGAGGTTTGAACGGCCTGGGTGAATTTTTGCTGAAAGATGGCATCCTATGTCGTCAGCAGGGGTCAGCATTGCAGTTAGTGGTTCCTGAACCAGTCCAGAAGGTGGTGCTGTCTTTAGGACATTCCATTCCATGGGCTGGCCATCTTGGAAAGCACAAGACACTGGCCCGCATAAGAAAATATTTTGATTGGCCTGGAATACGATCTGATGTCACTCTGTTCTGCAAAAGCTGCCCTCAGTGCCAAAAGTCTTCCTTAAAAATTCCCCCC
>NW_015113059.1:16387-17832 GCF_001443285.1 Poecilia latipinna | reverse complement strand
ACACAATTTGATTCATATCCAGCCCCCCGCATCGATGACATGGTTGAGCGGATTGGGAAGGCCAGATATCTAACAACCATAGATCTCTGCAAAGGTTATTGGCAGGTACCCCTGACGGAGCAGTCAAAAGAACTTACTGCTTTCCGGACCCCATGGGGCCTGTTCCAGTTTAAAGTCATGCCATTTGGACTACATGGTGCCCCGGCAACATTCCAGAGATTGATGGATCAGGTACTATCTGACACGTCTGATTTTGCTGCAGCCTACCTTGATGACATAGTCATTTTCAGTGCTACCTGGGAAGATCACCTGAAACATTTGGAGAAGGTGTTGGAGCGACTTCAATCTGCAGGGTTGACTATTAATCCAGCCAAGTGTACAATTGCCAAGTCTGAAACTGAGTATCTGGGGTTTGTTATAGGAAATGGAGTGATAAAGCCTCAAATAAATAAAATTACAGCTATAGAGTCCTGCCCTCTGCCTGAGACCAGAAAACAGTTAAGATCTTTTCTGGGTATGGCAGGGTTCTATCATCGGTTTATCCCTCATTTCTCAGCCAGGGCCGCGTTATTAACGGATCTTACTGGTTCACGAAGCCCCAATAAGATCCTCTGGACAGAGGAGGCCAAAACTGCTTTTCAGGACCTGCGGCAATCCCTCAGTAAGAGCCCAGTCCTGCACAGCCCTGAGTTTGAGAGACCTTTTATTCTACAGACTGATGCCTCTGAGAGAGGTTTGGGAGCTGTTCTGTTGCAGGGACCCCCTGGAGAGCGCCATCCAGTGGCTTTTATTAGCCGCAAGTTGTTTCCAAGGGAAATACGATATTCAACTATTGAGAAAGAGGCACTGGCCATTAAATGGGCCTTGGACTCATTCAAATACTACCTGCTTGGCAGAGAGTTCACCTTAGAAACCGACCATAAAGCTCTCCAATGGATAGAGAAGATGAAAGATACCAATGGAAGGATTACGCGATGGTACCTTGCCATCCAGCCATTCCGATTCACCATCCACCATATCCCCGGCAAGGACAACTGCATCGCAGACTGTCTCTCTCGCTGTCCCAGTGAGAGATCTGAAGAGGGGGAGTGTGTGATGGCTGCAGTTACCGCCACACAAATGTGGTAATATTCACTCTCACCACACGCAATAGGTTTATCTCATTTATATTTGGATTTCTTTAAGTTTAGGATTTAATTTACAGAATAACTGGTTTTGTTTAGAAAGCAACACATCACATTGTATTCTAGAATAAGTGCGCACATTCTGGTTTATATTGTTGTGTTTTGCTTGATTTAATCTTTGTTGTTTCTGAGTTTCTTAAGTGCTGGCTGCCCCAATCCTTAGGAGAGCAGAGAGGTGGAGAAGGGGTGGAGCAAGCCAGCTGAGACTGCAAATTGGTTCACACCATTACTCATCATCCAGAGGGGGGGAATGGGATTTTG
>NW_015113059.1:0-12587 GCF_001443285.1 Poecilia latipinna | reverse complement strand
ACCTGTTTGTTTTGCTTGTATTTACCCAGAATGCCCCATGTTGTAGTCTACTTCCTGCTTTTGGAGCAGTCTCCGGTCCGCTCAGTGTTCTCATATGCATTCGAATCGCACCAGAATTCACTTCAACTGAACAGAGACCGAGGTTTGTAAGCTGACCGGACTTTGGTTACGCATTCACACCTCCTCAAATGAACTTTCTCGGCAAAAAAACTAGAGTTTGATTGAAGTCGACTAAGCAGAGCTGGTTTGAAAGCACCCTAAGATTTGAGATGAAATTAAGATCCCTTAAACCGTCTACTTTGCCATTAAGGTACGACTCCTTAACCAACTAGAAACGTTTCTTTCATGGTGACATTTGTTTACTGCATGTTGTCCAAGACATATTTTCCCTACATGGTTAATAAAGTATATATCTATAAATCAGGCCATCTCAAGCTCAGAATCCAGAATGAAAACTGGAAGCTGTACCTGGATGGATCACAGCCACCAGTTCTCCTAGAGACTCGGTTCCCCATCGACTGTGAAACTTTGAGTCCACATCCAAACAGAAGATGTAGTCCACATCGTTTTTGAGCATCTCCTCGATCAGGGTCTGGATGATCTCCATCCTTCTGGCTGAGATATCCTGCCAACGTTTGGAGTTCGGCACCGAACGCACCACCAGCTGAAAGATGAGAAAGATGAGCTGCTAATCCACAAAAAAATGCCCTTTCAAAAGCATGCATGCATCTTGATCTTCCCAACATTTTGTCATGTTACAACCTTAAATATCAATGTATTTTATGTGATAGTATGACATAGATGTAACACCCATGCCCTGTCTTCTGGTAATCTAAGATCAACTTGTTGACGTCTAAAATAACTACCTGTCCACCACCTACAAACTACAATCAGCTGCTCAGAACCTGGACATTGTTATGTAAATCCTATAACAGAGCCTAAATGATATCATGTAATCCCTTTGAGTGTCATTTCATGTAGAACTTGCACATCATTCGGCCTTGTGGGCAGGTTTTCAGTGTGATATATAGAATCAATTTATATCTGTAAGATATAATCCCTTTAAGTGAAGCGCCTAATTTCACTGGGCAGAAAACAGTAAACAAGGCTAATGTTTGTTGTAACCTTGGGCATGAAACTATACATTCTATTGGTGTTAACATAGTTTGTCTAAAAGAACTTAACGACTAACAAAGTCATTCAAAACCACTGGATGAGACAGTCAGTCAGGTTGAATGTGCTCCAGCGGCGCGCTCCTTTATTATTATAATATGGGAAATTGCTAATACTGGAGGACGGCGGGAAAGACACGGTATAAATTTAGTAGGCTTGACAGGTATGTGCCATTTGTGATCTAAACTGTGAATTCTTCACGTCTTCTGTTTACCTCTCTGCCAGCAGCCATTTTCACTTTGGGCACCTCATTCGGCTGGTCAGTGAACACATAAACCTTCACTTTGAAACCTACGAAGAAGTGCTGCTCCGCCGTCTCCAGGAAGTCCTTCAGGAACCTGATGTACCTGAACAGGAACCGCAATGATCAGAGGTGGAAGCAGACGAGAAACACCCCACTGTGACGTCACACTCACTTCCCAACAGCAAAAACTGTGGCAGCAACGGTGATGTTCCTCTTTTGGTAGATACTGTCAAGCAGAACTGGGTAGAAGGTTCCCTCCCAGACGACCGGCGCCAACCAGGGCGTCACCGACACAACGTCTGTCCGACTGCGATCAGAGAGCGACCGTTAGGGAAACCAGAACCATGAAAAACTCAAACGCAGCAGCAGGGGGCGATACTCACCCATGCGTGATGCTCGGCTGTGGGTATTTCAACCTGAAACACAGACAGTCAGTCAAATAAAGTTCATCCGACACTTCCAGAGGATTCATCCGACACTTCCGGAGGATTCATCCGACACTTCCGGAGGATTCATCCGGCACTTCCGGAGGATTCATCCGACACTTCCGGAGGATTCATCCGACATATCCGGAGGATTCATCCGACACTTCCGGAGGATTCATCCGGCACTTCCGGAGGATTCATCCGGCACTTCCGGAGGATTCATCCATCATTGCAAAGAGCATCAACCCTTCAACAGGGTAAAAGGTCTTGCATTCATACAAAAAGCAAGACAAAGAAAATGATGCAGAGAACATCGCTATGAACCAACATTTGACCTGAATTTCCTCAGCTCCTTTTCATAAATATTTATATACCAAATATTTCTTCTTTATACCACTGTGGTGCTCATTCTGGTTCCCTCCTGAACAGCTCAATTGATTTTGTTTTTTAAAATGAAGTTTAAAAGTAGTTCCAGTATAAAGCCAGAAGAGGACAGTGTTTCCAAACTGTTCCAGGATTTAGCTGTGTCCTGATACTAGAGAGGAATGTGAAGGTACAACAAAGCCTCCCTTAATAGGAGCGGACATCATCCATAAGCTGCAGAAACATCTTTCTCTGGCAAAAACTACAACTCCCAGTAGTTTGAGACTCTGAGCTGATGTTTTATCCAACACATCCGAAGCTGAAGCGCAGAACTCGTCATTACTTGGTTATATGACAGATTACAGATAAAATAACTCGGATTCATGGAGAGAAAAATGGCAAGAACAAAAACTGCTGGAGTTAATTTGGTAGATAAGCAAAAATATTTAGGTACAAAAGGTTGTAGAGTGAAGCATGCAAAGCCCAAAGGAAAACTTATGAGGAACTGTTCATCATTTTAAACAACATCAGAGTCTGAATCACTGGAAAGACGAAAACTCTACAAACGGCTGATGAATGATTAAGAGAAAACAGAGGCAAGCTGCAGACAGTAATTTCTATGTCAGGTAACGTACGTCTTACCCATTGGTTGCCACCAAGTGTAGGTCAGGACTCCTGAAGAGGTGTCCATCCCCAGATCTGTACAACATGCACAAACATCAACACCAAGGTCAGGTAGAGGACAAGCTGACGGCTGAAACCTGCGTGATATTTGAAAAGGACCTGATGGGGATAATTTTAGCTGTTACCAAACTAAGTTTGAGAAGACTTTTAAAATATGAATTAGGCGTTTTTCAACACATAGCATAATTTTGTCTGATTGTGATGCTACGCTTGGCTGTACTAAACAAGAACAAAGCTTTATGTGGTTAACAAACAGGATTATGATAATGATAAGTCAACAAGTCAAACCATCCATCAGCTTTACAGCTCAACCAAACATCTGTTTGCTCTCACAACTCAGGTGACCTCAGTTATTGTTGCTAGCGTTGCTCAGTCAACTCATCCATCAACGCACTCTAGGGAGCTAAACAACCACTGAATTCCTCTCCTGTTCCTCGAAGTCATCTCACTTCTCATCCAAAAGGTTTTTTCAGTTCTGATCATCTATTTTTAATACAACAAATATCTTTATAAGCTTCCTGAACAAAACAGTTTGCATGGTCAACCCAGTGTCAGACTTGAAATAATTACAAGGAAAATTCAAGAGGTCTCGCCTGGAACGTTAACTGGAGATCGGCACCAGCACTTCCCGACCCCACTAAGGGACAAGGGTGTTAGAAAATGGATGGATGGTCTCTGTGAGGATTTGTGTGTTTTCTGAAAACCAACATTAAGCAAAGGCATTGGCATCATGAAACCTCCACAGAGAACCGTCGACTCTCGTCAGCTGATGTTCTGTCCATCTAGAACAATGACTTGGAGCGACTTGAACAATCACAGGAGCAGTTTTGAAAATAAAGACTTTTCCAGTCTGTTCAGTTTTATTTGATTACCTCTCACCAGTTTAAAGGTGAGAGGTAATCCCTGAGAAAACAGGCTCTGATCCTTCTAATCCCCCCTCCACCCTCTGAACAAACCTGGTTTGTTAAAGGTGTGGAGATGGAAACTGGACTGAACTTTGACTGACTTGAACAAAGCAGATCTTTCTGAGTCTGAAACCACTAAACCCAGCAGGTTACCATCCGGTCAGGTGGATGGTATCCCACTCTAACATGGCGCTCTTTCTGTCAAGGATCTGGTGGGTTCACTGTTCTTGGAAAAGCCAGCTTCAGTGAAATTCCCAAAAAAACTTCTCATTAGAGGAAATCCTTCTCTCTAGTCAGAACATGCTTAAAGTTCTAATTAATCCATCTACGATTTTGCAATTTTTGCTATCAAATCTGTGATTTCGTGGCTTTAATTTAGAATTATTTTCAAGGAATTTTGCAAAATATCATTAAACCTCTTTCAAAATCTACATATTGACCTGACTTGTGAATCTACTTGAGTTTAATAAAATATCTGAGGGTTTTGGTGTTGATCTGCTCCCACACTGGACACTGGAATTGCAAGCGCCACTCCAGCCAAAGTTTTGAAATCAGGTAACATTTCTCCAACTGAAGTGAACAGAAGTCGGTAAAACTCTTTGAACGAGGAGCAGCGGATGGAAATCCCACAGCATATGCGCTCATTCTGCAGTCGTGGTTTAGCTGCACCAGACGCAAAGTTTAAAATGTCTGCTCCAAGTGGTCTGGGGAGTGAATGGGCTGAAACGATTAGTCAAATTAATCATGATTAATCGATTAGTGACGCAATCCTCAACTAATTTAGTAATTGATTAATCGTTAACTGGAGTATAAGGATTCAAAAAGGTGATTTGCTGAAATAATAACAGAGCAGCAATTAAGACAAAACTGTACTAAAAACATTTTGTATTTAAGATGATTTTTTTTTCAAATACTGTAAAAAAAAGCTCTATTAATCACATTTGCTGAAAGTCATTACATGAACAATCTGCTGAATCTGCTAATCTTTTTAACTGATTAATCAATTAATCATAATCATAATTAATAGAATCATTGATTACTATAATGATCAATTTCTCAAATTGGCAGCTGCTTTCAGATTTTTCCATCACTGATTAAAAATCCAGTAAGAATCAACACCAATTATATCTTAACATTTGCAATAAACTCACAATTATGTATTAGAAAAAAATGTAGGATTTATTGATTTTCTGCTAATTTCACATAAAACTGGAGGAACAGTTTAATTGTTGTCACTTACTGAACCCTCTACAGCAAATCGCTAAATATTTGAAATATTTGGGTTTAAAGCTGGCTGAGACAATACATGGAAGTGAAAAGAGAAAAAAAGCTGATGGTGCTGCAGCTCCACCTCCTTCCTTTAGTGGAAAATAACAGATTTTGCTAACATCTGCAAAATAAATGCTCTCCATTCAGCGAACTCCTCCCTGCTGCACAAAGAAAGCCCAGCAGGTCGGGCTTCATGAGACAGTGGACAGTCAGGAAACACATCCTGAGGAAAAACTCATCCATTCAGGATCACTGGTGATGAGATGTTATTTTTATCTGGATCAGATGTAAACAGATGCAAAGTTTCTTGAACTCGTTTGAATACCACAATTCAAAAAATTTCCAGAACTTCCTAAATATGTTACCTAAATTAGACATTTGCGGTCCCAAAGTGACCCAGAAAACCTGACAAACACACCAAACTGAACCGAAGTGAGGAAATTACTTTTGATGTGACCAGTCAGAACCAAGCCACCGGTTCCCCTCCACTGTTTACACAACCAGCCGATAAGGAAGAACCCTGAGGGAGTTCTGGCTCTGGACGTGTTTGCACCCTTTGGCTGGAGAGCTTTGCTTCGACTCGGTCGTCAGGTAAACACCCAGCCCGTTCTCAGAACAAAGGTCGCCCCTAAGGCCACGCCCAGCAGTGGCTGTTACTCACCGGCCTTCTGAAGAATCACAGAGGCCTTCCCTGAATCTGCAGAAACAAAAACGTGCAATAATAAGAACCTTAAAACTTCCCTTTGTTACACTGAATGATGAGATGAAGCTGAAGGGAGAGGCTGCAGTGGAAGAGAGTTAGAAACCTGTTCAGCGTTATTAGATGATGCAGATGAATCCCTGCTTCAACAATCCAAAATGGATCTGAGAGTCCATGTTGTTTATTGGAGACTCCCACCACAGAAACACTATTTAAACTCGGTTTTCCTTTTTTTCCTTACGATTACTTAAAAATAAACCCAAGAAATATCAGTTCATCCAGTAAAGCTTTTCATATAGAGTGGGTGCACTGCAAAAAGCACAAAATATTACCAAGTAATTTTGATATAGTTTCTAGTGGAAGTATCTCAGTACACATTAAATACGACAAAACTTCTTTAGAAGTTACTTTTTAGCAAGATATAGTAGTAAAATACTTGTAAAATACTTGTTCCATTGGCAGATTATTTTACTTATGATTCTAAAAGTACCTTTTTTATCAATTACAGCAAATAATACAATTGCCTATTGTTGGAAAACAATAAAAAATTAAGATTTAAAGGAATTTACATCCAAATTTATACAAGAATAAAATCATCATTGATTTTATTTTCATATAAATAAAATCTGTCTCTGTTCAGACACAGAATGGATTTCTGCATGTTGAGACCAAAAGGAAAGAAAAGAGCAAATTCAGGGCAGAAAACAGGAGAAACAGAGATTGTGAGTAAGGAACTACCTGTAGATCGGCTTCAGGTAGATGAACATCACTCTGTGGGTTCAACCACAAACAAGGAAACAGGGATCAGAAACCAGCAATGGGAAAACTGCCACGGCTGATGGGAAGCATGAAATCTTTGTTTTTTATCACGTGAATGAAGCTAGGAGCCTCCAAACCAGGAGAGGACCTCATTAACAGACATGAACATTTTAGAGCTGGAGCTCCTTTCTACACGGCGAGACACAAAAACAGGAAATGTTTCAAATGTGCTGCTGGAGCTGCAGTTTTGCACCAACAGTATGAAACACCAGATATACATATTAGCTTAATGTGATTTTATTTATTTTTAATCACATTAGACAAAGTTCCTGCATAGCTGTTGGTGTTGACTGCATTGTGTCAATCCAAAAGGCTGCGCATTAAAAAAATAAAGTACATTTATATGTGTAGCGAAATATTCAGCTGATCTGAGTCTTTATTATTGTGTTTGGACCAGCAATGAATAATAAAACATCTGGGTTTATTTGAGTCCAGTTTTTTTACAGTGCAACTCGCCAGAGGAAGAGCTCCTGAAATGGTTTGGTTCCTACTCATTTATGTACTTTTCTTTGGGGAAGTGAAAAGCTTACGATCGAATGTCATTTTCTTTTTCCTGTTACTTGTGTTCAGACAAGAAAAAACACTTTCAGGGTGTCTGACTCCTCTGCTTTAAATAGACTGCAGTGAACTGAAGTGAGCGAGACATATAGGTACCGTTATGACAAAATTTAATCGGTAGAGTGATTTATGACCCTAATCATTAATTGCTTTTGATTTCTGGTGACAGGTGTTCATCCCTCTTCCCCCCAGATGTGCCCCCCTTAAATAAACATTCCTTTGACACCTGTTAATCCCCAAAGTTCAACATTTTTTTGACGGTTGTTAATCCCCAAAGATAAACATTCCCATCTTTGGGAACTTTTTCCCGCCTCTATGAATTAGCCAATAGAAACAGGTATCAGCAATGAAACATTTCTCTCTGGTAGGTGCAATTTGAGCCTGGCACAGGACATCTGTTTGTCAATGATTTAAAGTACAACATAGTCACAAAGGGGAGGGTTGATGGCACTGGTGCTCAGTGTGGATTAAAGTACAACACATTTTAAGTCTTGTTTGTGATTTCCTTCATGCAATCAAAAAAAAACCTGAATCTATAAGAACTAAACTCTAAAAGTTCCTCATTTGTACATGTATTTCTTAAGGATATGTGACAGGCAGTAAACAGGCCTAAAATTTAACATTTAGCTTTCTGCAGTTAAAGTGAAAGACAAACTCTAACATCACTTCCTTTCCAGAATTTGGCCTCAGATCATTGTGAAGCTTTCAGGTTTCGGTGTTCAGTCTTTTTCCTGCTATTGAATCAACACTGATCTCCTCACTGCTTCATGCTTTCTCCAAAATAGTAAAGGTTGGTTTAAATACATTTGAAACTCAGATTTTTCCCTGTAACACTTGCTAATGTGATGCATGTCAGTAAAAGTTCCTCATCTGTGCATTTATTTCGTAAGAATATGTGACAGGGACTAAACAGGCCTAGGTGAGGCTACTCATATTTAACTTTCAGTTTTCCCCAAAGTTGAAAGTTTTTTTTTTACACTGCACAAACACACTTAACCATCTTGCTCACAAGATGGGAAATTGTTTTGTTACCTTTAAAATTATCCACAACTTTTGACCTTGACTTATACGCTGTATGTTCCTTTGCCTTAATGATGCATTCTTGAAAATATTTAATTTGCAGAATCCTGATAATAAAACTTCAATTGTGAACTGAATGATTAGATTACATCTAGATTCAACTGTTAATTAGTAATCATACTATGGAAATGACTATCAGAACTATAATTTTTATTGCTTTGAGTATCATGTAAAAGTTTTCCGAAGTACATCACACTTGAGGTTCAACATTCGCTGCAGCACACACACACAGCCACACACACACTGCAGTACTCACCCCAATACCACAACCAGAAACAGAAGCACTGCCACAAACTTTAGGTTCATCGTCTTCGTCGGAGTCCAACAGAGTCTGTTCTGACGCCTCTCCGTCCTAAACTTCAAATCCAGCAGATTCTGAAAGAGGCTCCTCTTCACAGTCTATTGGAGATCTTTAAGCTTCACTGGATTCCTATGTAAAGAGACCAGGAGATGTTTAGATCCTGCTGACTTGGACAGAGAGTGAACGGAGAACAAACAGTGGCGAGAGAGAGACGGAGGGAAAGAGAGAGACAGGGAGGAGGTTGGCTGGTAGAGATAGCCAGTAAGAGTTGCTCCCTGTTACTGCTTGTTAATGCCTGCAGATAGACAAAGCATTCAGGTGAGCTCCAGTTTTAACGAATAACCTGATTTTTTTCCAGGTGAAGCCCAGGTGTAATTAAACACCTATGCAACTTGTCTGTCCTCTTAATCATTCATCCTGTGGAATGTCCTGCTGGGTTTTTTCTGCCCCTGATGTCATTCTGAAGCCCCATAAATGTCCAGACTGTTAGCTTAGCAGCTAATAGTCACACCAAAGTGTTAACATGGAAAAAAGAGAACTCTTCGTGTAAAAACAGGTCTTTTTCTTACATGCAGACAGAAACCAGACAGCTTGAGTTAATGATAGACTTCTGAAACTACACTTCTGTTATTCAATCACCATAAAATACAAAACATTTCCTTCCTGATACCAACATGGAAACAGTGTGAACAGGACGTCTAATGTGTACAAACCTAAATCAGTAAATTAACTTTAGTGCTCACCTGAAGACTGAAGACCACAAAGCATCAGTTAGTTTGACTTTATCATTTTAGTTTGACTTCAGAGCAAACTATATAAAAAGTCAGATCAGATCAACATCTGATCAATATCTTGATCAGACAAAGCACTCTATTTACAAGAACACAGTTAGTCAGTATGTTCCTACACACTGACAGGACTTTAATTATCCCCATTTGGTGTTTATATATTCTGACTTAAATGCCAATAAATAAGCCTACAGAGCAGTGGTTCCCAATAGAACAGTTAGCATCAGCTAACTGTTGTAAAATTAGACATAGCTAAAAAGTACAACATGATAAAACTACACCACTCAATTAGTTCTGGTAGAACACATTTAAAGTGTTTTTTGCAATCCTAAGAGCCAAATGTAGCTATTTTTGTACAGTTTTGGCTGAATTATTGTTCTGAATATGTTGTTCTTTCAGTAAGTGGCTTTTGTTTGAGTCTGTATAGTCCAGTTAAAAATTAATTGATTACTAAATTAGCTGGTGATTGTTTAAATAGATCACAATCAATTCAATTAATTGGTTCATTGGTTCACATTTATAAAAATGTTAAACTTGAAAATTGTCTCAAAATTACAATATTGTCTTTTATTGCAATAATTTCTGTCAGTTTGTTGTCCAGTAAAGTTTGCAATTGTGGCAAGCCTAACTACAGAGTTTTTAAATTAGACCAAGTTTTATTCAGATATTAGTTTATAGATATCTGAACATCATCAGCCTAAATTTAGAAACTCTAATATGATGGAGCCACTTTTTCTATGCAAAACTCGGAGGTATACTCGTTTGATTAGGGATCAAAATTGCAACATTTGTTACATTTTCAGCAGCTGTGGTTTGCTTTCACACTGCAGTGTCAAACGAAACAGTTTGAGAAACCTGCTCCCCCCTCGCCTGTAGGGGCGCTGCACCAAGAACCACTGAAGGAAATAACATGAAAACCTCCAAAGGAGACACTGAGCGCAACTTCCCTCTTTATGAAATGAAAACAAAAATGGAGTAGCGTCAGTAGCAGTTGCAGGATTACTCTCTTGTCTTTGGCTAAAGACTACCAGCCATTTCTCTTGCTATTGTTAATTTAACGTGTTCGTTTTGGTTGTTTTTACCCAGAATGCATTACTTGGATCAAACATTTCAGGAAATAGAAACAATTTGGGTAATTTAATTTTTTTATTTGGTTCAAACTAGGTTGAAACAGAACAGTCCCTCTCAGAGCGATGAGGTGGAACTCGATTTATGTCCTCCACTCTGTTAACGTTATCATAGAATAACATTGTTAACAGTATCATAATTATGTCATAAGGTTTGACAGTTCCAGGTACAAAATTCAAAAAGGGTGAGCCAGTTGAAGAACAATAAGGTGATTATTCTATTAAACAGACACCTGACACAACAATTAAACCAAATAGTCAACATATCAAATAGTCAACATACCTACGATGGCATATTAAAGATGTTGTAGATAGAAAAAAAGGAGTAATAAATTACAGCCAAAAGAAAAAATACTTTACTGAAAATTTCTGAGCTACAAAAGTTTAAAAAAAAGAAAAATGCTAGAAAAATCTCAGAAATCTTGAGAAAAAAGTTCAAAATTTTCAACTTTTGAAACTCAAAAATTTTAAAGTTTTTTTTTCTAGAAGATTTCTGAGATTTGTCTGAGAAATTGGCATTTTTCTAGCAAATTTTTTACCTTGTTTTGTTCTAGAAAATCTTACATAAATGTAGAAAAATAAAAGTTTTTCTAGCAAACTTTTTACTTATGAAACTCAGAAATTATCTTGCTTTTCCTAGAACATTTTTGAGAATAATCTCCAAACTTTACGGTTTTATAGCAATTTTTTTGACTTGAAAATCAGAAATTTGCTTGTTTTTTTCTAGAAGATTTCTGAGATTTTTGTTGGAAATGTACAGTTCCTTTGTGTTTTTTTGTTTTAGTTTTTAATACAATTTAAAAATAAAATCCATATGATTGGGGTGTTAATGCTAAAAAATAAAATCCACACTGCTAAATCAGCATAAATCAGCTGCTTTTTGACAAACAGAAACTGAGAAGCAACCAGAACTGCAGCTGGTAGACTGCCTG
The DNA here is from genome assembly GCF_001443285.1 of Poecilia latipinna. Classification (NCBI taxonomy): domain Eukaryota; kingdom Metazoa; phylum Chordata; class Actinopteri; order Cyprinodontiformes; family Poeciliidae; genus Poecilia; species Poecilia latipinna. Next base: position 1,219 of record NW_015113059.1, on the reverse strand, counting down.
TTATAATCCGGGCTTCCAGGTTCTGTTTGGTTCCTCAGTTAAAACAAACATGTGACAAAGTTCTGACCCAAAATTGTTCATATTTTACAATCCTTGAACAGCAACATGAACTCATCCAGTCCTGTTTGCTGCTCCAGATATTCTCACCGTTAAAGTCCGAAACAGAAAACATCCTGCCCCTAAAACGAACCACGACTGTCTCCAGGTCGACCGACTCAGAACTCCCAGAACGGCTGTTAAACTCATGTGCGCTGAAGGGCCTGTCACCATGGCAACGGCCATGGAGTCCAACGGCAGGAAGTCCCTTAGAGAGATTTTCAAGATAAAAACAGAAACGGACAGAATCTGCAAAAAATCCGTGTATGGTTCGTTCTTTGTTTTTTGTTTTCCGTTTCAAATTAAAATTGCATAAACAAAACAAGCATGTGTTTTTTTTGTTTGTTTTTTTCGTTTTTAAAACGAAATTAGAAAAACGGCAATTGCAAAAATAAAAAAAGGGGTACATTTTGGGGGGTGGGGGTTTAACTGCAATGGTTAAACCAAAGATAAGCTTTTATTTTGTTGTTAATTCAACGGGGCCTTATGGCGGAACCAGAAATGAAGACCTGAACTCCCGACACATAACTTTTCCAGTTACCAGTAGTGGCGGTAATGTACACATGGCGACGCAAAGCATTACTGGTTTCAGAGTATGTTTTTTCTCTCTCAAAAAGTTCGATAATCAATGCAGAAAACGGTTCAAGTGCAGCCATTGTCTATTATTTAGGGATGGTTTGTCTTTATGCCGTCTTCATCCACTGTAAATGATTTTTCTTTGGCGACTTACTTCATTTCCAGTATCGCTACATATTAAAACAACAACCGTATTTTATTTTTATTTAGATGGCAAAGCAAAACTCAAACACTGTTGATTTTCTATTAATTCGATTTTGCATTTTTTAGATTTAGGTATCAAAAACGAAGAAACAAAAAAAAAACACATCCTTGTTTTGTTTATGAAATTGTATTTTAAAACGAAAAAACAATGAACGAACCATACACGGATTCAAGAAACATAAAAACTATCAATGCACTTTTGATTTTAACATCTACTTAACCTCCCAGGAATCAATCAGCCTGGGGTCGTTGAGTGGGGGGAAAAAAGAAATTTTAACTTATGTAAAATAATAATAATAAAAATTTATATATATATATATATATATATATATATATATATATA
>NW_015113058.1:326469-352306 GCF_001443285.1 Poecilia latipinna | reverse complement strand
GAGGGCCTCCTTGCCATCACCCTAATCTTTCGCTCCTTTAACAGGTTCTCCGTTAGACTGAAGCGTGGATCTTGACTGCGCCACTCCGAAGCGCAATGTGACTTGCATTCAGAAGAAACAAGGTGGTAAAATAAAAAATAATACATTAAATAATAAGAAGAATAATTTTGGGCTCAACTGCACATAACATTATTAATTTAGTGTTGTATTAGACTCGAGTAATTGGCAAATGCATAATCATAGGTGACTTGGATCACTATCAGAACTATGTCAAATACATTTATGTGTATTTATGATAGCAATACTATCCATATGTCTCTATAATAAACTTTGAATGCCTAAAAAGCAGAAAGTATCATGAGTCACATAGGTTTGGACTGAGAAAGGTAAAATGATTCAGTATTTGTTACAGCTGATCTCTAAGAGTGTGATATGTGAATGTGGAGTGCAGTGACACAGATGATGAGCAGACGTTCAAAGTCTTTGCACCTGTGGAAGTTTAACCCAGAAACCACCATGATTGTATCTGTAGCAGGATGAAGCTTCAGATCCACTGATGAAGAGGAGGGAAGGGCACCAAACAGGGCGGAAAGGTAAAAGAAAGTTATAAACACAGGACAGACGGAGGTTCAGTCTTTACTGAGGGAGTTCTGTGAACGTTTGTTGGTTTTGTTCTTTTTTTTAATCGCCTCTTTCTTGTATTTGAGGAAATTTGAGGCAAACTGCCTTTTTTATTCTCTGACAATGACAGAAAAGAGAAAATATTCTCATTACTTGCTGTCCAGTCTGGTTAAACAGGCGAATTTCACTTCATATTTTCAAATATTAAATTAGTTTTCCTGAATAGCGCCTTCAGTTTTACGCCATATGGAGTTTTTTGAATACGTAGTTGTTACATATTATGAAAATACATTTAGACAGCTGGAGATATTTAAGAAAATTAAGTATAAGAGGTAAATGTTACAGTGGAGTGAGGTTATAAATTTTTTTACTACTGTAACTTATTGTACACAAACTGATTGTTTATCTTAACAATTTTTGTGCCTATTGTATCGTATCACTTTACGTATAATTAAAAAAAACTTTGAAGATCCTTATTTCTTTATATATATATATATATATATATGGATTTTAACTTTATAATTTGCAAATTGCACATAATTTAAACATAGAGCATCAGTAGCGCTCATCGTAGCGGTCAGTTGTCCTGTACCTACAGAACAATAAATTTTATATATAATGTCTTTTAAAAAATAGACAGAAATGGATTTACTAAAAAAAACAAACTTTGAAATATAAACTTTTACGTTTTAAATTACTTTCACCGTAATTACATATTTCTCAGTTTGTTTTCCTTTTAACACTTGACACTTTGTTTTTATGTTCAGTTTGATCAAATATGCAGAGAATAAACAGTGCGTCAGTGAATAAACATGGCATTTATATCCTGTGATTTACAAATAAAATAGAAAATGTCTGCTGTTGAGGCCTCGGTGGGGCTGCGGGGCAAATGACTTGAAATCATTGTAAATTCATTGTTCAAAAAAGGTGTCACTGTTTAACAAAGATGTTAAGAGCAATTTATGTGTTTTAAAAATAAATGTAACTGTGTAAATATCTAAATTTAGGGAAAGTTTATACTTACAGCCCTTTTCAAGTGTCAAGCTCAGTGTGATCCGTTGTAGACGGTGATCCGGAGTCAGGCGGAAATGCTTTGTATTTATCTAGCGAGTTGTGTTTTTAAGAACCGTTGCACCTCCCACAGCAGCGATTGGTCTGAAAGAAAGACACACAGTTGTTAATTAAAGCCGGAATCAGAATAATGACCTCTGATTGGTTGTTACTGAGAAAAAAAGAGACACATCTGCATGAAAATTACAGGTTTTTTTAGCCTAAAACTGTTTCCATCTATTTGTGACAAGAATTTCCAGGATGAATTATAGCTTAGAAACACAAAACTCATCTTTTGGGTCGTGTAAAGATACTGTTTTAAATCAATAAGATATTTTTTTTACAATTTCTGTCCAGAATATTTCATAAAAAGCCTATTGGTCTAATAAATATCTAATGAACACATTTTAAACAAATAACAATATTTTATGCAATATGTTTTGCAATTTGTTTTCATTTCCGTACAAAATATCCAAACTCGGCCTTCACAGTGCGGGTAGATTAAAAAAGGAACCATCCCTGAAAACTAAGCCACCCACAAACAAAGATATATATAATTACACAAGAACTATTAGAGAAAGAAACATTTTTTCTCGGTTTTATAATTTTTTTCTCTCTTTCTGCAGGTGTAGAAGCAGACTTCTCGGATCTTATCTTCTATTTTTTCACAGCCAGACAAGACATGTTGAACAAAATAAATAACTACAGCTTGAGAACAGTTAATTGTATTTAGAATAACCTACATAATTTAATATGTAGTAAAAATTAACCAGTTCCATCTCAGAAGTTTACGACCGACCTCGGCGCCTGTTTACAAACAACCCGTCAAATCACGAGATCAGAATTTATCACGGCTTTTTTAGTGTTTAATGCTCTTTTTAAAGGTTTTTAGTGGCCTTTATTTAGCAGCAGGTAGACAAGAGGAAGGGCAAACAGAGAGAAGTGGAAAACATGCAGAAAACGGCCCAGGGCCGGGAAGCGAACTGGGGCCAACCGCGTGGAGGACAGGAGCCTCCGTTGAAGCGCTGGCTCTCTCTCTGATCCATATGGGGCTCAGTCTTCCATGTTTTTAGGTTGAACATTTTTAATGCCTGAATCGGCTCACCAGTGTAACAAGTCCAAAGCTTCTTAGCACCACAACAAATCGATGTCGAAACGAGGAACGAGAGCTGGAACGGAGGTTTCTTTGGATTTAGAGGACGCAGAATGTCCACGTCTTTTTGTGCATTTAAAAACTCAAATATCGGAAATCTGCATTACCACACAAACTGAAAGAATCCCAAAAAGAAACTTTAGCAAGGTCCAAACACTGAACGTCCATGGACATAGGACTGTTTCAGGTCAAGTTTGTCTTTTTAACCCAATTAACCTAGTTAGTCCAAAATAAATAAAGCAGAACTTTGTTAGTCCATTTGCTCAACTTTAGCGTGCTTAGACACATTTTGTCTTTGTTTAGACAGAAAACAATAGTTTGTGTGTTTCTGCCATTTCTCATTGTTGAATCTGCAGCTTTGAGGGAAGTGTTAAAAATTCAACACTCTGTTGTCTTCATCAAAATGTAAATAATTTTATTGTAATTTGGACTAGTAATTAAAAAGTCTTCACATGAAACATCATTCGCTTCTGTGTCGAACGTTAATCTAGATAAGGACTGAAACTTGTCTGTGAATCTGGTTTTTGAAAACTCGTCAGTCAGTCTGCCGCCGTCAATAACGTGGCCCTGATAACTGGTGAGAAATGACCATTTAAATAACTTATATCACCTCCATCAAGATGGACTTTAATAATCTCAGCACAGTTGATGCCTGTGGCTGCATTGGTCTTGTAATCGTGTTTTATTCCTGCCCACTGGAAGCTTGTTGTTGGCAGTTTTACTACAACATTAACCTTTTTCAGTATTTTCTGCAAATCTAAACCTTCAGATGGCCATAGTTTTTATTTACAGCTAGGATATTGTTCCTTTTCTGCTCTCTCTGGCTTTCACTAAGAATGAACTGGAGAAATTAAACATTTCACTTTGCGATCAGTGGTGGCTGTTTGTTTCTGAAGGTATTACAATTATGGACTAATAATTCAAAGTTTATCTTTAGAACCAAGTTTTATTTTTAGTCTCCGGCTTTTCATATCAAGTCGTTCCATTGCTTCTTTCCTCAACGAATACATTAAAAAGGGAAGAAAGATAGTATGATTTTTGTTTTATGCCTTCATGAGCAAATTTAACCTCTGATTAAATGATGATTAAAATGAGCCGTGGGTATGTTCCGGGAACACATAAGTCTATTAGTGGAAAGTTTCACCATTTTTACATATGAAAAAAATAATCATTTGGAAACAGTTTATCAAAGCCCAACTTTGGCATTTAAAAACAAAATTAAACAACCAAACAAATTCTTAGCTTTTGTAGAGACTTGTGTTTTTTATTGCAAAAATCTATATTCACTTTATTTGTTTCTGAAATATAAAGTAAAAATCTGCTGCATAAAATCAACTACTTTCTATATGAGAAACTATTGGAGGACTGAAGTTAAAGATCTGCTCACAATGATCAGTTTTAACATTCAGGAGATGCTGCGTCCAAAACTGTTGCCTTTCTTCTCAACAACACAAACGCGATCTGATTCACTCTTTTTTCAAAAACTCTGTTTTCAGCTAAACTTAATGAATGGGGACCCAAGTCCTAAAAGTCACTGGATGTTTGTGGTCCAGCTAGCTTTGAAATTAAAATGAACATGAAAACATTTGGTTAAAAAAGGTTAACAAAGAACATTTTCCATTTTCAGCATCATGTCTGAAAAGCGTCTCGCTAAAAATTAAACTATGTCCATCTGAATCCAGCGCAGAATTTATGTCTTTGCTCAGTTTCGTCTAAGTTCAACCTCATGCAGACAAGAGAGAGACACCAGAACCAGCCAGATTCGTTTGACCAGGCAGGTCAAATACTGAAAAATCAGATTCTCTAAAGTCATTGGATGCATTGAAAGAAGACTTCCCATTATTTTTGAATTTGAAACACATCAATCAACACATACTTTTTCTAAATTAATTAAATAAAGATCGGATAAAGGTTATGAGCAATGTGCTTTGATGAAGCGGTGCTCAAGTCCAGTCGTCAAGCGCTACTGTCCTGTAACGTTTAGATACATCCTTCTCTAACGCGCCTGAATCAAATGAGCGGTTCAATACAGAGCTGAATGATGATGATGATGATGAAATTCAGTCATTTGATTCAAGAGTTTTGGTGAAGTAAAAGTTGCAAGAGGATAACAATTGTAGAAGAAATATTTTCGATGGAGAAAATTGGAAAATTACATTTTATAAGACTTTAAATGCAGAATAAGGACTGGAATAATAATTGATGAATATACTTAGTCTGCTAAATTGTCAAAACATTACAGTCTCAATAGGCAGCTCGTTTTCAGTTTTTAATTTGTCTTTTCGTTGAAAAACACACTAATAAAGATCTAAGTGACCAAAAAAAGTTGCAAGAGAGCAGCTAGAGGACTGGACTTGTGCAGCCCTGCTTTGATGCATTAACTAGAATATTCTTTATCTTTTATATGTTACGGCCTTTTACATCAAAAACCAATCGGTATCAGACAAAGAGGCCAGATCGGTGCATTTCTAAAGCGCTGAGAGGATTTTTATAAATACGTTTCTGTTTGAGACATGACTTTTGTTCATGGTTTTGGTTGGTCTGTGTGCAAATCACCTGTTAAAACTTTAGTTTCTCAAATATAAGTGAAGCTGCACACAGACATTTGTCCTTTTCTTTATATTATTTCCCAAGCTAAATGCTTCAAATCTGCTTAGATACACAAAAAACCTGATTTGTAAAAGGAGAAACATTTTAAAAAATAGATACAGTCCAGCACATTTCACACGGTTAATCGTGTTATAGAGTAAATTTTCACCTAAGCAGCAACAGTTATCAGATCAGTGGGGCCGGTGCTTCAGAAACACACTGCTGAGGTGGTTTGGAGACAGGAACCACAACAAGGACAAAACAAACATCTCATACACGTCTCATGTGTCTCTCTGAGGTTTCTGTGCTTGCCTCTGTACTGCCTTCATGAAGGCTTCACACCTGCTTCTGTTCCCTCTGAGCTCGTAAATGAAACGGGCCTGTCGCTTCCTCTGCACGACGAGACCTGCAGGTTAGAAACACGTCTCCTGTAAATAATAAACCGACCTTAAAGAGAGCCTGGGTACAAATTTGTTTAAAAACACTGGGGGAAAAGCGTGGCGTTCCTCTCTGTCGATTCATGATTTTAACGGAAAACACCTGAAAGTGAGGACTCCCTCGTTAGTCACTCACCTAACGAGGGTGTGCGTATCACAACGTGTCATTACCGAAAGAAAGAAAGACCCAGTGTGGGACACGATCAAAAAACAAGGAATGATTCACATTTTTCACTCTGCTCATCCCCCGGGTTCTCCTTCTGAGGGTTTCCCTCAGCGATCGATCTCAGGTTTTCTTCTGTTATTTTGCATTCAGAATAACCATTTTGGGTTAAAGCTAATTTAAACAAATAAACAGCCGGTGGATGCTGTGAGGCCCAGTGGAAAAGAGCGAAATGTTTCATTCTCTGCAACACTTCAGATGTGTCAATGCACAAAATGTCAGTGGAAAAGAGAATGAAAAACAAGTGACATTCTGCTCAGAGACTGAAAACATTTTTGTCTTTTAGCTGATGGAGGGGAACTTCATTCAAGCTTGTTTGAAACCTCAACATTGTGAAACAGGGGATGAGGACAGAAAAGTTTACGGTCTCTCCCACTCATTTCTTCTTCATCTGTGATGTTATTTTTGGTTAGTAGGCTGCTCTGTGATCACTTCGTCAGAATGGAAATACAGGCTCCTTGTTTTTGACAGAGTAGTTTATAACACAAACAGGATTACAATAAATCAGAGTACAGTATCAAGCAGATGTTCAATGTTTCTTGTTCAAAAAGTGTAATGTGAATTTGTATTTAGCTTCCCTTAGCCAAAACTTTCAGACTCAAGCTCCTTGTTGTTCTTCATAAAATAGCTAATTCTCAGTCAGATATTTAGGGGATCTTCTTTTAACATGAAGTATTTCCTACAGATTCTCACTTAATTTTTTTTTCTGAACTTTGACTGAGCCACTATACCATCTAAATTAAATCGTTCCATAGTATCTCTGCTGTATGTTTATGGTTGTTGTTGTTCTACTGGAACCTGAACCTTCGCTTCTAGCTTAAATGTTTGGCAGCCTCTAACATGTTTTCCTATATTATTGTCCTGTGTTTAGCGTCACCCATCTTCCATCAACTCTAAATAGCTTCCCTTGGCCTACTGAAAGAAAGTATTCCCACAGCATGATCCTGTCACCACTATGTTTCTAAATGGAGATGGTATTTTCAAGGTGATGAGTACAGCTATGTTATGTTTTGTGCTTAAGATATGACATTTTAAACTCATTTAAATGAGTCTAGAGCATGTTCTTCCACATGTTTGCTCTGTCCCTAAACTACAAACAGATTATGCTTCCATGAATTGGTTAGGATAGGTCTGTAGCGTTTTAAAGCTCGTCTTAAAACCCATCTATTTTACTTGGCTTTCAACTCCAGCGGGATCTAGTTTTAAATTGTATGTTTGTTTGTTTGTTTGTTTATAAACTGTAAGAGTTTCTATTTTATTATTATTATTATTTATTGTTATGTTGTGTTTTAATGTACAGCACTTTGTATCAGCTGTGGTTGTTTTAAAGTGCTTTATAAATAAAGTTGGTATGGTATGGTATGGTATAAGCTATGCAAAACATTTTCATTCCATTTTTTTTTCTTCAATAATGAGATTTTAGTCTAGCGTAGCCAGTTTTTAATATTTTGGGTTCCTTTCAGAATGAGCTGTTTTAAGGTCTCTTGTCACTTTAAATCCAAATAAGCTGCTCCTGGCCACGCCCCCAACTCAACGTTTACATTGGCCGTGAAAATGGCTGCAAACAGATGCGCAATCAATTATACAACCATCTTTAAACATTACACAAACATCTTTTCTGAATGGTAAGACAACAGCAAAACACTTGTCTTTTCCAGCAGAAATTTTACAGCGCAAATAGCGGTAAAACCTGCTGAGAAAAACTCCTGGACCTGGCTGGGGTTGCTAGCCGAGCTCAGCTAGCAACCCCAGCTGGGGTCGGCTGTGGTTGCTAGGTAACGGCTCCGTGCCCTTTGATTGTTACTGAACAAACGGTAGCTTTTTTTAAACGGCTAATTTTAAAACGTAAACTTATTGGTTAAAACAAAACAACAACAACAAAAAACATTTAATAAAATGTAAATAAATTTTATGTAAGCGCTTATATAAACCACCCTGGTTTTTATAAGTGCTTCGAATGTTTTTAGAAGCAGCTAAGACATAAAAGAGAATTTTGAGAAAATGTGAATTTTCCTAATTGATCATTTTAAAGACTTAGATCTCTGCAGCTACTGTCAGGTTACTGTAATATGGACCTAATAATAGATTTGGATGTGCGCCATGCTGTTTACGTGTTCAGATGATAGAGTGAAAAGCAATCCCTGAGATGCTAAAAGCTTAGCTAACCTAGCCTGGCATTAAACGTCTCTAAACGTTTAAAACCTAGCCTGCATCCTTTAACGTTTCTGCTGTTCCTTTTTCTTTGAGATGATCTTTGTTCACTAATGTTATCTAACAAATCTCAGACATCAGCAGCTGGAATCTGGAACAGATTCCACTGGAATTAAATTACAGGCATGTCTTTTGTTTACTAATTTGGTTTTTATACGGGGGTTTATTTAGATCTATGAGTAGAAAAGGGTCTGAACACAAATGTGCGTCACACTTTTCAGGTTTTCATTTGTAAAATTGTTGAAAACAATTTATCCATTATCTTCCACTTCACAATTATGTTCAACTTGATGAATATGACCCCCATCCAAAAAAATATATTAAAGTGTACAGTTTGATAGAAAAGATTAATTACAACAGAAATAAGCTCAAAGGAAGGAAGAGTCAAAGTAAAACCCCAAATCTAATCATCTAAAGAAAAATAAGCTTCAGTCTACTGAAGAAGAAAAACTGAATCCACAGTTAATTTAATCCAACTGTAAGTTCTGAGGAACAAAAACACTAAAATGGCAGAATATGTCTGTATGATTACGTGCCTCATCATCACTGAAATCACAAAAAAACACTTAAAAGTTTGTTCTTGTATGAGCTCCCAGACTGCTGAGTTCAACTTTTACACACAGGTTCACCAGTTCAGTCATTTAAAATGGTTTCACGTACAAGGTATTCTCCTCAGTGAGGCACGTTGCATCTCCAGTTTATTACATGCACTGTGGTTAAGACAGAAACCTACATTCTGCCATTTGATCTGCGATTGGCTAATGATGACAGAGGTTATTGATGACGTTAGTTTGCCATGGAAAACTTGCTCTGCCTACATTCTGCTCTGTCTGTATCATTTACTGTTTGTGCATCAAAAATCGCTGCTATATTCCTGTAAATAATCAAGATACGTATTCATCTTTTTATGCCAACTCATGTAAAAATTCTAATATGGCTACTGAAATAGAAACAAAAACTGACATGTATGGAAAAATAAGTAAAAAAATCCCAGAATGTTTATTTTTGGTGTTGGCATCTTATTATGTTCTTAGGTTACACTGTGAAAGTAAACAAAGTGTAAGGTGTTTTAAACAAAATGCATTTAAAGATGAACAATGTATGTAAAAATACAGGGTTAAAAACAAACTAACTATGATGTTGGTTTCATTAATATTCTGCTTTACTTAATAATATCAGTCTGCTATAAAAATATGTTGGGATATTTCTGCCATTGGATTAAATTAAGCTGTGAAAGAAGAGTTAAACTTATTTTGTATATCAATTTCTACCCCTGTATCAGAAATTTCCCTATATTTCTTTCTAATTTGAGCCGTATCTTAAATGGAGCATAAACGTCACACATCGTAGCACGAAAACGCGTTCTGTCATTCCTGAAAAGCATTTTTGTCTTTTTGTTTTGAAATGTCTCCCTTCTGTCCTCGATTAACTATATATTACACTACATACAACCATATTCAATAATTAGAATATTGAATAGTTGATTTATTTCAGTAACTCAATTCACTAACTGAAATATTTTTTTCTCAAATTTCTCTCTAAATTATAGTGATTTTCTGCTTATAGCTTATGAAATCCCATCCTAGATTAGAATACTACATCAGACTAATATAAACAATATTTTCAATGCAAAACTGTGGTCTTAATGAAATGTATGTTTAATACCTGATTAAAGGTTGTTATTTCAAAATGTTCCTTTAATCTGGCAAATGACTGCAAAACATATAAAGCATTCAGCAGAGTTACAATCTGTATTTCAATAGCTGCATTTAAACCCAAAACCTTTCACACCCCCAGCAGCAGATTTTGAATTTATTAAATTTTTATTCCTTCAAGAAATTTGTTTCTGATGAGAAATCAGATAAGCATCTCTCAAAAGATACTAGAGCAAAGTAAAAGGTGCATCAAATCTAGGGGAATAGAAACAGAAAACTGATTTGCAATGTAATAAAAAATATATTTATACTTCTTTATAATTAATTAAAGAAGTCTTTAAAAATAGCCGATGTCTATATTTCTGAGCAGCTTCTTGCAGGTTTCTGCTGGTATTTGTTGATTTCTCGTCAATGATGAGCTCCGATCTGAGCCAGATGTGGATTATTGTGTGTTTAAATTTTAAATATTAACAATCAAGCAAACAACTCTTTTTATAGAAGAAATCTGCTGTGATCAGAATAGAGCCAACTTATAATTTTTTGTGTGAACTTATATATATATGTATATATATATATATATATATATATATATATATATATATATATATATATATATATATATATATATATATATATACGTTTTGTGTGTATGTTTCCGTATGGATGTGTCCATCTACGTGGAGGCAGAAGTTGTCAAGAGTATTGCAGTGATCTTAAAGGTTTTGTTCTTTAATACAAAGTAAAAATTTATCAAAATAAAAATTTCTTCTGCATAACTATTGTCCTTCATTTGGACGATCTCAAAGTTCAGTGTCCACAAATTCACAGGTGCAGAAGCGTGCAATATGACAATGTCATGTAAACAGATGTTCTTTTTTCTTTCTCTCATTGTTTCAGAGTAATTACACATTATATTAGAGAAGACGGAGAGCAGTGCGTCTGCAGAGAAAGTAAGTGCCACTGAACCAAGTCGATTCGCCCCTTAATGTCCTCAAATAAAAAACTAATTAAAGCTCCAGCCTTCATCCTCCTAATGAATACTGTTTTATTTGCTTGTTTATACACAAAGCCTTTATTCTTCATGTTGCATACTGAAGAGACTTAGAGTGGTTTGCAGTTTTAGTGATGTTGACGTTGGAGACAGAAACAGAGTGAATGCTTGAAAAAGTAAAGACGAAAATGTAATTTTACCCTCAACAGTTCAAAGGCGATATGTTTAATCTGCTACACAAATATTACTAAATCCACAGGAGACGCGTTATATCCATCCATATTGCAGCCGTCCTGAAGCGTTTTCAAACATCTCAGCTCAGGAGAATAATTTTTCTTAAAGCCATAAACCATCTGAGAATTCACTGGAAAAACACAAAATCTTACCAAGTATTTTCTATGTCTACATTATTTTCTACTGCAAATAGATTAGAAATAAGACAAAACTAACTTACAAGTAGCTTTTCAGCAAATGTAGGAGTTTGCTTTAAGTCAATAATTTCTTAATGTTGATGAAAAAGAACTAGCTATAAGTCAAAATGTCTTGTTCCGCTGGGAGATTATTTCACTTATAGCTAATACTTTTTCATCAATATTAAGGAATTATTGAATCAAAATAACCTCCTATATTTTGCTGAAAAGCTAATTGTAAGTTAGTTTTGTTTTATTTCAAATGTACTGAGATATTTACACTAGAACAAAAATACTTGGTAAGATTTTGTGTTTTTGCAGTGACAGAAGTAACAACGGTCAGAAACAAAACAAATCAGAAAGAGATTTTTCTGAATGTGTAATTTTTGTAAAATGGCAGGATAAAAAAGGTTGTTATAGTTAAGCCTGCAGCTCTTCTATTGCTTTAACGATGTTAAGAAGCGCCTCCAGTTCAGATTTAGAGTACTTCTTCAGTCAGTAAAGACTTTTGGTAGAGCTCATGTAAAAGGCAGCTTTAATGCTACGTGGTTAAACATGCAGACGTATCCGTTTAGCGCGATCATGAATCAAAGGACTATCTTACAAACAGACAGGTGCTCTGCTGCTGGTGGCCTGAAACACACCTGTGAAACATTAAAGGCCAACAGACCAGTTTCACCATCACCTCTTATTTCCTGTAATTTGCCCCACATCCTGTAGTGAAGCATTTAACGCCCAACTGATAAAGATACGGGCCCCTATAATATCAGTTCAGCACCTCATCGGTCTCAAAAACAGTCTTATCTCAAGCAGAGTCTGAGGTCTGATCACAATCTGGAGTTTACTTAAACGTGAACTCGAGTGATTTCGACGAGTGAAACCTACGTGGGCCTGCAGCTACACATGAGGGGAGTTTACAGGGAGGGAAAACACCTCAACACATGATCGTTTGACTCCGAACAGATCGAGAACATTCAGTTTTTAAAATGTTTAAATCCTTTGGCAGGGCTTCGGTTTGCACCTGCAGGCCCGGCCCAGCTGGCAGCTTGTTTAAAATGCCTAAAACTCCCATTCTACAACACCGCTTCTCACTGCGCTCAACATGAATGTGGCACAAATTTGTGCTTGGGTTTCCTGCACAACAACGGCTGTTTTATGGTGAAGTAAAAGCAAGTGAAATCACATTAGCGGATCTGTTTTGGCTCCTGATGGAAAACACAACTTGAAATGGAAATACAAGAAGGAGGGATAATCACCAGTTCATGAATTTCGGTTTCGCTTTGAATGCCTGAATGTGTGTGTATGTGTGTGTGTTCATTTGTGAAAGACAATGAAAAAGGGAACTGAGTAATGCAGGATATTATGAATCTATGAAAAGGGAATCCTGTTGTCTCATATGAGGACACCCCCAGTGAATAGACAGTTATATTTTCATAACAGGGAAACACAGCTTGGTAATTGCCTGCAGAGAAGAAAAAAAACGCACATTAAGGCTCGAAAGTAGACATAAACGTTGGGTGAAATGATGAATTAAAACCAGCAAGAGGAAATGAAGAAATTTCAGGGGGTTTTGTTCTTTAAAATGGTGCAGAATAAAAGCTGTACCACTTTAATCCATCACAAAGCCAAGAGTTTATCAAGAACTGCTGTTTTTCAGGTTTATGTGCAGTAAGTGGACGGACATCAAAGAAATCAGCAAAACAGCAGAAGTTTAGGACAACGAAGGCATCTGATGATCCTGATTTCCCACAGTCAGCAGACCGAATGTAAAAACAGCTCAGGAAAAGTTATACTGCAGTACAAATGCTAAAACATCACCAAGACAGATATGCCTGCAGGACTGCATTGAAATTATGAAGCAGAGTCTCTTCATCTTAGTTTTATCGCAAGCCATCAACACGCCGAGCTATTTCACACGCAAAAAACACATAATCCTTTCTGACGACATATCGACTGTGAGAGAACAAGCATTATCTTTAATAATTGTAATTGTAATTTCTTAAAAAGAATCAATAACTTTTCTCTTTTTTTAAATCAAAGTGAATCTATTCTGTCTTTAGACAAAATTTTGCAGCACATATGATACAAAATACTTGGTACTGGACTAAAAAAGCTTCAGACAGCTTATACAAAGACACCCCATTGTAATATATTATAAAATATTGCAATTATATGGCCTCAGACTGACTAAAAGCCCAATAGAGGAACACACAAATGGCTTTTTGAAGCAGTTTAGTTTGCAGCGAACACGAACATAACGAGCCTTTTTCTCCTTACGGCATATTATATTCTCCTGCATTTTGGAAATTGCACACATTTGTTCCTCCGCAACAAAAAAATACGCCTCTAATAGCTTAAATCCTTACTTCGACTGTCGTTACAGCATTTCATCTGATCCACCTGCAGTCCATACGTGGCGGTCACTGAGGAGATTTGACCATTTCTAAAACTAAAATGAGACAAAAAAACACCCAAAACTACCCAATATATCAGATCATATGACAAATAAGGAAGTGAAGCAACAAAAGTTTGCTGTCATAGCCTTAAAGAGCCTCCATTTACGGAACTTACAATGTTACAAATGCGCTCATGTCTTGAAAAAGCAAAGGAATTATATTAAATGTTAAATTTGATTTATCTTTTAATTTTAATAGACTCCAAGGTTTTTATGACAAGCCTATGTCTTATAATAAGGCTTTTTAATGATAATAGTTCTTCAAATAAGCTAAATTTAATCAATTTTATAATCCCAAATCCTCATCTGAACCTTAACACTTTTGAGACAAGAGAGCATAAGCGAGATTTGACTCCTAATTCATAGATTTTATGCACTTATGATGAAGCAAACTGCATTTATACATTCAGAGTTGGACAACGAGAATGAAAGGAGCAGCTACGGTTTAAGTGCCTCTGAAAATACAAAAAGATTTTAGTAAAGACATGTCTTGGGACTTTTCACCATCATAATGCCAAACACTAAAAATGTTTTTATGTCTTAATTTGATGAATCAAAAAGGGAAAAATTAAAAGTTTGTTATGTATTTTTTTTTCTATTTTGTTTTAAAGCCATAGCGCTAACATGTCCACTAATCCCAGTAACAGATATTGGGAGTTTAATTAATATACAGGATAAAATACAAACAGCACCTCTGAAGATTATGATCACTGCATCAGATTTGTAGTAAGAAGAGTAAAGTAAAATACAGACTTTTATTTACGTAACAGATCAGAGACAATTTCCCTCGGGGAAAAAAACAGCGAAACAGAGGTGTGGACGGTTTTTAGTACTATTTCATATAGTTATCTCATTACATTCGTAGATATTTTTAGCCTTACAAACGATCACTACAAAGTAGAATTCATGCATTATTTCTGCATTTTTAAATAAAAAGTGTTTTAAGTCAAGGCTCCATGATTCGCCAACACAGCCATAAATCCCAGGAAGCGAGACAGAAAAATCCAGATTATTCTGCTCACTGGAGTTTTTTACACATCTGATAGCAACAAAACTCAACCAATACAGGCTTTAGGTTTTATTTTTCATTTCTTAAATTATTTTTTTCAGTGTAATGAATGTAATCAGCCCTCTAAATCAGCAATATAAGGGCGGATTTGGTTGATGTTATTTGTTATTTTTACACTTTTAACAGAAGAAATGCTTCGTTTTGCAGCACAGGCGCCAAAATGAACATGATTCGACTTAACGGATTCGCTTTGTTGTTTTAAAATCTGTTATTGTGACCCACCAAGACATAATATCTCCCAGAAAAATACAAACTGGATGGTTGCTTTTGATGGACTAAATGGTAGTTTTATGCTGTCACCAGGTTTAAGGGCTTTAGCTGAACTCTTGTTCCTTTTCTGTCAGAATGTATAAAAGCTGCAACGTATTTTGCATTTGCAACAAACTCCTGCAGTTAACAGCTTAAAGTTTCAGCTCATGAAACCTTCGACCTGCGTGGCGCACTGATGCTTTCTCCCCACAGAGGTCATGAATATTGGGATTTATTCAATTTATTCTTATTAAACCTTCCCTGGAGTTACACGAGAAGCTCCAAACCAGCAGTGTGTTTACGATAAAACCCAACAGTGACACTCATACAAGCGCTGCATGGACCTAATGACCCTATTAGTGTCATAAATCACACAAAATATGCTCTGTATATAATTTCTAATCTCATTGCTTTTGCACATCGAGCCAGGAGGAGCCATTAGGGACACGTTTTGTCAAGAATGTCATTAGGGTGATAATATCAGTTATATAACCTTCTGCTCTTCAGAAAAGTACATGAATATTCTGCAGTTTTCTTCAGTAAATGTGCTCCCCAGATCAGGATTTAGTTTGCAAATATTTTTTTTTCAAATGCAGATAAACAATTATTATTCTAAATACAAACTAAACAACATTACAGTAGTCAGGTTTCACATTATCAGCAGCGTTTTCAATCGATTAGCAGCAGCTGGAGATAAAAGTCAACAAAACCTCCATAGAAGAGCTTCACTCTCCAGGATTAATGTACTTTTAAATCAAATGTGCTGAAGTTTGTTCACCTTCACGTATGAACTACTGCTGTAGGATTAGCACATATTTAGCATCCTTTTTATCCACTGATTGCAAAATATATGCATTCCAGTTGCATAAGTTCTGATCTTTCAATGTAAAGACGAGCGTCTATTTTTGGCATATAGGTTTTGACATTTTGAAATTCTCTGGTTGTCATAACTTTGAAAAAAAAATGGAAACACTCGTAAATTAGTGTCAGGGAGAGAACGCCGCTGATTAAAGTTGATGTTTCAGATTTGTTGTAAGTGCAGCGATGAACAGGAACAACCCATTAAATCCCACTGAATTTTGATCCAATTCTTTATTGCTTTTGTGTTTTTAACATTTAATGGTAATAAACAGTCTGTCAGCTGATTCCTTGTATTTGTTGTACATATTTCAATTATGGAGACATTTTTTAAGCTCAAACACATCTGAATCTATCTAAAACCAAATCAGTTGTTGTACAGAGAGAAATAAAAAAGAAATAAAGGCCAAAGTTACACCAGACCAAAGTATTTACACTATCTACCCTCTTAAGGAGTTCTTCACTGGTCGCGTCTCCTACACTTGTTCGTTTTGCTATTTTAAGCCTATCATACGTCAGTGTCCTGACTTTTATCTCTTCTATCAGAAATAAATAATTTTAAATTTGTCTACCGTTTTCTAATAAAGCTTCATGTGAATAGAGAATATTTAGGAGTTACTCACAGGTGATGATCTCAGTACAGCAATGAGTTCAGCTCTGACATTTGGCAGCTTTCTCGTTCATACACCGCGACACACACACAGGAAGTCAAACACCTCTATGATCCAATCCGTTCTGCTACGAGCCAAATGGATCACCTACATTAAACTCAAATAGCCTATGTGCCATGGACTTCTGTTCTAGCACTTTTTTAGCCACATAGACCACTTCCAGGTGCCCAGGCAACAGTATGTGAGCAATGGCTCCTCGGTCACTGCAGGACTATTAATGAGATTTATAAAATTATCCAGATGTCCTCAAAAGCTCCAACAATGACAAAGGAGTTAAGTTGTTTGTATCTAACTTCATAAAGAGCTTCGAAGGTAAGTTATGTGTTCACCAAAATACCTCATATGTGTCTAACATAGACAGTCTGACACAGGTTTTATGTAAACGTTAAGTGTTTTGTTAACCTGTGTGATGTTATATATTAGCCATGGTGCAGCTCTTGCAGCTATCGCTAAAAAGCAACAGGAGCAAGAGGCAACCGGAAATTATCCATTTGGCTTAAATTTGAACAGAAGTATGTCACCACTAATCGTGGCATATCGGCTATTAAGGAGCAGGAACAACAAGGAGCTACCAGCTGACAAAACAAGATTGCATTTTAACTTGTAAGATATTATCTTTTTACTCTTTAGTATATATGTCACTGCTGTGTGTGTGTGTGTGTGTGTGTGTGTGTGTTTAACAGGTGTTTTATTGCATGTAGAGCTGCACTGGGGTCAACACCTGCGTCTTACTGCACCAGTTGTGGGAATTTCAGAGCTTTGGAACCAGTACAGGCCCAGTTTACTGCATCTCAAACAAAGTTTGAAGTTACAATGCAAGAGCTCATGAAGCAACGATTTCTCATTTACTGTGCCTGAATTAAATATCCCTTCAGTATATGATTACATATAGACGTTTTCCATTGATTACACTGCAATATAACTTTATACATGACCACACTGGGGAGCTGCACAAAACAATGTGGCAATCAGCAGACCGTCTCGTGTTTACTGATGTGTGGCATTGTGATTTCATCAGACTGGTGGAGGCATCCAGAAATAATGAATCATCTGGGTATCCCACCTGATTTATTGATTGGAAATGAAACAAACAAAAGGAGTTTGAAGCAAATCTTCAATATCTTTATTTACAACCAGCAATAAGAAAGGGCAATACGTTTACAAATGAACAATCACGTGTCAAGTGATAAAATATGCGAGCATGAAGCATTAATAAAGGAATGTTCACATGTTTATCTTGCAAATTCTTAAGGTGAAGGAAACGGAAACAAAAAGATGAAGGTTGAAAAAAGACAGCAAGAGTCTTAACTTTGAAGCAGCAGTATGTAACTTATAAAAAATATATATTTTTAACATATTTGTTGTCATAGCATTGTGACAGTATGAGACTGAAAATCTATAAAAAAAATTAGATCTTTTTTGCCCCCTCCTATTGATATCTAGAAAGAACCAATCAGAGCCAGGAGGTGGGTCTTAGTGCTGTCAATCATCCTCCATGTGACACTGCTTATCTCCCCTTGCTTTCTGCTAATCTGCAGCTAGCAAAGACTGTTGTGAAAGCTAGGCTAGTTAGCATAGCCACTGATGACACAGATTAATGGTTTTCCTGTAACGTAAAGTTGTTTCTCCACCTTTAGCACATTGAGTACACGAGGATGATTGACATTACTGAGACCCGCCTCCTGGCTCTGATTGGTTATTTGTGGTCAGGAGTGGGTGGAGAAGATCTTTCTTTTCAAGGTTTATCTCATCTTGTCACGACTTGTTAAAACTTGTTATAGTTTTAACAAGTTAAACTTTTTTTTTAAATGAAAGTTAAACACTGCAGCTTTAAATCAATTAGCTTGTGCTTTAAGATCAAAATGAGCTCAAATTTGCTCATTTTAGCTAAGATGCTAACATTAGCATGATGGCTATCACTAGCATGTTGATCTACACTAAGAGCATTAAAAAAATACATGTTAAAGCTAAAATTACAATGATCACCGCCTATACAGTATTTGCTGAAAAAGCTCAAAGTGCTGACAGCATTACATTTGATTATACTTTCATTCAGACGCTCATTTACATTCATGCCACATTCACCCTCTGCTGTTCACTCCTTCTCTTTATCTCCATCTCTCTCTCTCTTTATCTCTCCTTCCTCCCTCTTTCATGTCACTCCTGCAGCAGAGGTTGAAGCGGCAGGGCTGACGGCTTCTCTCTCCGGCGTCCTTGCTGCGGCTTTGCTGCAGCTGTTTGGCTGTGATAAAGAGAGTAAAGAGAAGTTTCCACACTAATTACGGCAAAAATAATGAAGCGCTCACGAAAAGGAGCAGAGAAAAGCGAAGGTCATTTTGTACAAAATGAGCGGAGTCTATTAGAAAAGCAGAAGGAGATTAATGGAGACCGGGGCAAAGGGATGTTTTAATAGATAGAAGTGAGCTGGGAGCGTTTACCGCACACACTGGCAGTACTTCTTTGGTTTCTGAGAGAGTTGGGCTTTCTTCATCCTCAGAAATTTCTTCTGTAAACAAAAAAGAAAGCAGAGTTCAGTAGTAATTAGTTACATTTACATTAGTAACCTTTTTGGAAAAACTAAATACTTTTAGGAGTATTTTTACTACACTGTACTTTTACTTTTTAACTTTATTATGAAGTATCACTTCTCTTACTTGAGTAAAATTTCTGGATAGTGTGAGTAACTGACAGGCTTGTTTTAATCAAAAATTCACCAAACACAAACCTGCAGTTTTTATGAGTTTCACATTGAAAGAAATTGATTTGCCTAATTTTATCATTTTGTCATTTATGTGAATTATTTTCATTTTGATCTTTAAAATGCCGATGTTTGTTGAATAACTTTATATTTTCTTCCATCTGATCATGTCATTTCTTAATATTGAGTGATTGATGTTTTGATCAATTACCCAGTTTTTGAAAAACCATTTTACCAAATACTTTTTCTCTTACTTGGATGGCAACTTTTTACTTTTACTTGAATAATTTTATTATGAAGTATCGCTACTAATAGTTGAATAAAACTTTTGGATACTCAACTTACTGTGAATAACCGAACGAGGAACAAACATGGTTTAACCAAAAATTCACCAGACACACATTGCATTTTTTTTATTAAAGTTTCATAAGTTTCATATTGAAAGAAATTGATTTGAAAAATAGTTTCCAAGTCAATTTTGATATCTTGTGATTATTTATGCAACTTTCTGCATAACTTTACATTTTGTTCCGTCTCATGATGTAATTTCTAAACATGAATTGATTGATGATCAGTCACTCAATACTTCAGTAGACTCTTTTAGCAAATACTTTTTTACTCGCGTAATTTCTTGGAAGGCCACATTTTACTTTTACTTGAGTCAAAATATGTTGCAGTAATGCTACTCTTCAGTATATTTTTGGTTGCTCTACCCACCTGCAAAAAGAAACAAAAGTACAGATTTATCCTGGCTTTCCACATGTACCTTCTTTCTTTTGTTCCTCTTGTGCATGACAATGATGACGATGACCAGGATGATAACTACCAGGCTTCCAGCTCCGATTGCAACCCAAATCCACCAAACCAGGCCCAGCAGCATCATTGGGTCCTCAGGTCCTCTGACGCCACCTGGTTGAGCAAAAACATCAGACCAGATTAAAACGAGAAAAACTCAAAAACAGGAAATGGTTGAACAAGTGATACATTCAGTCCTCACCAGAGGAGTCGTTCCCATTTCCTGAATTTGGGTTTTTGGGATCGTTGACTAATGTGGGAGTTGTTGGTTCTGGAACAGGTTCTGGAAAAAAAAGAATAAAAAAACATTTTTATTTCTGGACACAGCATATTTTTAAGAAGTAGACTTATATTTTATTCTTACCTTCTACATTGATGGTTACATTTTTAGTAAATGTCTCCCCTTGACAGGACACTAGACACTGCCAAATCCCTGTATCTGTTAAAGCAACAGATTTGAACTCAACTTTGGATTCGGGCTGAACTGAACCATCGGGTTTCCTCCACTTGACTTCAGGCTGGCATAGACCTGACACTCCAGAATTTGCTTTACACTCCAGAGTAGCGTCAGCGCCAACCTTTAGAGGACCAGAGGGAGCAGAGACTAGTAGAGATGAGAAACAGAAAGAAGATTCAGTGAGAATCATAAAAGATGGAGAACTCATGTTAAAGCTGCCACAAATGTTGATGCATCTAAACACATTTTAAGACGTCTAAACAAAGACATTGTGAAAAGCAAAGGCATGTAGAGTCTATGCTTATATTGTGCGTTAATTGAGATAAGAAGTAAAAAATGAACTTTTAAAACCTTTTTTTGTCCTTAATAATTGACTATCTAGGGATGAAACTTAAAGGTAGTCAAACTAGTCAAACCACTTGTGACACTTTGCATTTATTCGGACTCCAAAAACATTTTGGTATCAATTATTTGCTAATTAAGTAACAATAAACTGTTATAAACCAGAAGCCAAGGCGATGAGATGTTCAAGCACAATGGGAAATCCAAATGTGTAAAAACAAAATGCTGGGATATTGTTTACACAGTTTACTTTGTAGGCCGTGGAAAAGCAGTGCAACTTTAACAGGTTTAAAAAGACATATTGCTGAACCTTTGTTTGGCTTCTGCTCTTATTTTTAAATAGTTTTCTGATACAACCTTTAGTTCATAACAGTGGAGTGTTGTAATTAATGCAACCACTGTTTTTCATAAAACTAACTTATATGGTTTTAAAAGCAGAAACATGTTGAATATTCCCACTTTGTTCATCCTTTGCTGTTCCACTGATTCATAATAATTATGGTTTCAATACATCAGTATAATCGTAAACCTGTGCTGGTTTTTCACTGACTGTAGTTTTATTGTGTCCTGAATTGTTACTCACCTGAAACTACGATCAGATGGTGCTCATGAGATGAACGACCTACAACACAAGTAAACTTTCCAGAATCCCCTTCCATTATTTTGGAGATTTCTATGTCTGTGTCTTTTGATTTCTTTGCCCTCATTTTAATTTCACTTGATCCTAACAGAGAACAGATATAGTTCATAATTATATTTCTATTAATAGCATAAAAACACACAATTACATTGCTGTGACTAATTTTGTAGGAACCTTTGTTAATGAAACCATTTGTCTCGAATACAAGTATACGTAGATTATCATGCTTCCACTCCAGCCTAGATTTTATGCTGGTGACGCCACACTGCAGGGTGACTTTGCCCCCAACCTCTGCGATATAAACTTTGCCTGCAGCAGAGAGCGCTCCCAGCACTGAAGGAAAAAAGATATTTATTAAGCATTATTTAATTGAGCTTCAGAGGACTTTGATAGATATTCATACAGCAAATTACAGAGGCAAACCAACTCACCCAAACCAAACAAGATGATTGTCTTCATTCTTTAGGTGAAACCATAAAACAGAAACATGAATGCAGCAGATCAGAGTGAAAGCAAACTCTTCTTCCATTTTACCGACACACAGCTACTGTTTCAGAGCGCCTTACCAAACATGTGATCCCTAACCACCAAGCTCCTCTCTACTTCCTGCTTCCTCTTTTCTTTTTCATTAAACATGTAACTTATGCTGGTTTGACTTACAATGTAGAAATAGTCTTAAAGTAAAAATCATGTAGAGCATTTGCTCTTTTAAAATTACTGCAACTGTGATGCACCTTAAGGATGCTTCCGGTACAAAAACAATCAAATCCTCAATCGAAAACAAGCTTTAAATTATTTTACTGAACAAACAATATGTACATAAATTAAAAATGATCTTAAAACAATTTATCAAAGCACTATTTTAAGTTCTTAAATGTAATTATACACTCTGAAAGGTTTCAGAGTAGGTTTTCAGTCTGCATACGTACTTTGTTCTTTTTTAAAGCAGCAAAAATATTAATCTTATATTAGTTACTCTGCATATAATTTTAATCTGATCAGTTCGGGCTGAAAATCGATAAATTATTTGCTACAATCATCAAGTTTTTAAATCAAGCAAAATTAAACTGGTAAAGCACAAAACATTTAGGCACATTTCATACTTTGCCGGAAAGAAAAATGGAGAATATGAACGTAAAAGATTCAAGTTATTAGATCGTCTTTCTGTTTAAACTCCAAAACCAAATAAAAATGTAATGTACTAAACACTTAGGCAGATTTCATACTTTGCCGGAAAGAAAAATGGAGAATCTGAATGTAAAACATTCAAGTTATGAGATTATCTTTGTTTAAACTCCAAAACCGAATAAAAATGTATTGGAAAAACACCAAAAATACTCAAAATTTGCTAAACAAATAAAACAATTTGTTTTAATCTTACCTTAAGTCAAAGTTGTCGTTTTGTCTTTAATGCCGTTATTGAGGGTAAAAGCCTCTTTTCATCCTCCCAGTAGTTCAGTTCTTCTAAGCAAGTGTGCAAGGATGCAGAAAGTGTAGAAGGCGGAAGAGCTCTGAAGAGAAAGCAGCACTTGGAAAGTTGTAGGCCAATCTAAACCCCAGCTCTCAGTGGGTTTGCTGCTGACGCCTGTGAGTTTTCTCACAATCGAGGCCTGGCATTCTGTAAGCTGTTCTCACACAACTCCAGGAGCTGAAGAATAGAACGATTAAATGTTTCATGGATGTTAAATCCAGGAAATGAGGAGTTTAAAGACACAGAAGAACAAGGTTGACAGAGAGAAATCTTTATTTTTCACAGCAGAAGTAACAAAGCATTTGTTTTCAAAATAAGAACAAAATAAAACACGAGTCACCCAAGTATCACCCTCACCGGACGCTTATGAAAGACATGTTGATTTATCGCTTCTTTTTCTTATTATGAGTGTTTTTAGCACTTAAACAGGGAGAGGAAGTTGAGTCTAACTAAAGTGGTGCAATGTTCCAGTCAAACAAGAAACGAAGGCCTGAAAGCGTCACACATGTCGGTGAATACGGGCAGTGACTCCTGATGGCAGTGGAAATCAATAGTCGGGACAGATTAGCGTAAACGTATCAATCATGAGCTCAGCGGTCCGAGTCGGACGCATGTTTGGGGCGTTTGTTCGAGTTTTCCGAACGCGGTGGATATTTTGTCTGGGTAAAACCCGAATGTTGCGCTTTAACACGTCTGGATTAGCTCTCGCTTTGACTCAGAGTTGCTCTGCTGAGTTCATCCTCCATCAGGCCTGCGGTTTGTTATCAGTGGCTACAGACAGACAGCAACCCCCTCATCCCACCCCAACAATACTTATCTGTACATTTGCACCGATTTATTAAAGTGTGTTTATAAGCAATCTGAGGGACTTATTTATTTACATGTTTGTCAGTTGTGAAGCGTGCCAGAGCGTTTCTAAGAGCTTGCTGTTGTGGGTTTTGTTGGCGTCGTCTTCTCCTGGAGTGAAACGCTGGTCCGCCTCAGTCGGCCACTCTGCGGTAGAAGTAAAGGTAGCCCAGGTCTTTGGGAGGTTTCTCTGAAGCACAAACCTTCTGATCGTTAAAGATGACCCATCTGTGGAAAGATAAATACATACAGAGTCATTCAACAATCTGATTATCGCCAGATGAATCATTTTGGAGAGTAAAACACCAGCTGAGGCTTTTCAAAGTACGTAAAACCAAGAATGGAAACAGTGGAGGCGAATGAACAAGAAATTATGTATTTAAATCTCGACCAGGAAGCCACTCTGTGAGGATTTTTTTTTTTTTATCTGAACTTTGGTGCCATCTACTGTGCAAACTTAAAATTTACATGATTCTCAGATTTTACCAGGACTGTTTACTCTGAGGAAGTTAACAAATATTTACAGAACAATTATAAAGAAGTAGTTCATTTTATTAAGTAAGTCAATTCAATTTAGAAAAATAAAACTTAAAATAAAATACGTGAAGTGTATAGTTTTGATAATTTAGGGCTGGAGGATATGGCTGGAAAATATAACTCATAAGTTTTCCATATCAGTCGAGAGATAATTGATTGATTTTTTGTTTTAAATATCTGGAATATTGCCAGAATGATAGGGTGAACCATCCTGTTTTATACAGTTTTCACTCCACATCAGTGTTTTTTTTTTTTTTAACAGTGAAGAAGCACCGTGATGAAACTGCTGGCAACTTACTGAACTAGCTGTCGCTAGGTAACCACAGAATGACTGAGTTGCTAGGTAACCATAGAGTCAGTGAGTCAGTTAAAGCCACCAACCTTTCTGAGCTCATTGCTAGAGGATGAACAGATAAAGCCTTTCCTATGCCTACATCCACCAAACTGGCTGTTAAAGGTGTTTTTATTTATGTTATATTTTTTGTTTTCTTCTGAATTATTTTATTTTATTCCTGACATTTTAACTGTTCTAAATAAAGATTTAATTTAATCACTGGTCTCCCTCAAATGGGTTTATTCCAACCTGATGCCTAACCTTAGTTTTATTTAAAAAAACCTTTGAAAGTTGGTAATATTTAGACAGAAACTTACTGCTGGTCCTTCTTGATGTGACAGACGTAGTGTCCACACATCGTGCTCGTCCCCATGTGACTGATGAATGCAAACAACTCGTACTCTGAAAAGGAAGAAAACCTTTAGGCTTCATCATTAAATAAACAAAGCTAACCTGTAATTTTTCTTCTGCAGAGTGAGACGGCGGGTAATTCGGACCGCCAGTCTCCCATAAACTCACTTCCTGGTCCGTCTCTGACGCGAGGTCCAGGTGGAGGATCCCTCCCGCCCTCGCTCTCTGCAGCCGAGCGCCCGGCTTCGGACACCTCCATGGAGTCCAGGTCGTCTAGGTGAGAGAAGATCCAGTCCACCGCACGCTCCAGCACGTTACTCTGTAACAGAGATCAATGTAGCGTGTGACAAGATGGATTAAATCAACTAAAAGGACAAGCTTTTATTGAGCATCTTTAATGGAAATATGAAGATATTTTTCTAAAACAGGAAAACTGCATTATGGATCTGCAGACCAGCGACTGAAACATATTTATAAAACCCTGATGGATCCTCCTTGGTTTTTCACAGTTAGCTGCAGACCCTCCGTCATTCTTCATGCTTTAAAATCGACTCGTCCTTCATCACACATTTCTAGCCAAGTTCCTTTTCTTTTTCTCAGCAGTTTTTCTTACTAAAAAATGGCTTCTTGAGAGTCGCCCTCAGTGACTTTGCCTTAGCAAACGATCAATGAATCACTTCCTCCTTATCAGATTCTTAAAGTTTTTGTCACTAAACCTTTAAAG
>NW_015113058.1:322222-323447 GCF_001443285.1 Poecilia latipinna | reverse complement strand
ATGGATCCTCCTTGGTTTTTCACAGTTAGCTGCAGACCCTCCGTCATTCTTCATGCTTTAAAATCGACTCGTCCTTCATCACACATTTCTAGCCAAGTTCCTTTTCTTTTTCTCAGCAGTTTTTCTTACTAAAAAATGGCTTCTTGAGAGTCGCCCTCAGTGACTTTGCCTTAGCAAACGATCAATGAATCACTTCCTCCTTATCAGATTCTTAAAGTTTTTGTCACTAAACCTTTAAAGCCTCGTTGGTGAATCTCTAGTTTTATGTTTTGCTATACTTAGCAAGACTCTTTAAATTGTTGGTTTACTCTGGGAAGAACTTTGTGATAAATACTTCATGGACAAAAACTGTTTTATGTGAATAAGTTCAATAAAACTTATTGAACTTATAAAACTTAAAGATGTTTAAAAATAGTTAGAAATAAGATGTGGACTAAAAATGAATGAAAAAGGAACCAAGTCAAAATAAAAACAACAAAATACATCCAGAAAGCCAGGAGCTGTTTCTCAGGAGATCATCATCATCATCACACGAAAGTGAAACTGAAAGTTGTTAGATCAAGTTTTCCTTTCACAAACTGAACTGAGAAATAAAACTGGGAAAACACGTCAGCATAATCAGACAGATTTTCCAAACTTGTTGCCAGTTTCCTCTTCTAAATGGACATTGTGATTCTCACCGTTGCTCTGAGCGCTTTGGTTGCCTGATCTCGACTGAAGCCCATGGAGACGATCGTTGCCAGATGTTCCTCTGAGAGGCTCTCTGTAGGAGTGGTTCCGGGTCCAGAACTGCTGCCTGGCAACACCAGCGGAGCCGAAAAGTCTGCAGACAACCAGGAGACAGAAACACCAACAGACTGAATAAAGAGCCCACTTGGAGCGCTGCCTGGAAAAGCCCCCGTTTCTACACACCAGGATCGTCCATGTGGCTCATGATCCAGTTCATGGCAGCATCAATTCCAGTATTCCCAGTGTAGTAGACTGCTTTCCTGCAGGCTTCCAGTGGAAATCCCATTTCACATAACTGGGACACAGTGGAGTCATCGAGGACTGGAGCTGGATAAAGTTGACAGGAAACAGTTGAATTATTTTATGTACCGTATTTTCCGCACTATAAGACGCACCTAAAAACCTTCAATTTCCTCAAAAGCCGACAGTGCGCCTTATAATCCGGTGCGCCTTATACATGGACCAATATTGAGCCACAACAGGTCCAGCAACGGAC
>NW_015113058.1:306976-317785 GCF_001443285.1 Poecilia latipinna | reverse complement strand
CATGCAAATAAAATTAATTAAAAACAGGTAAAAAAAAAAATAAATAAAGATGTTTCCTTTTTAAAACGAAATCAATTTAAAAATGGTGAACTAAAAAGGCAACGGACGGACTCATGAGAACAGAAAAGGTAGAAAAACGAAAACAAGTGAGGACAAAAAAGTGTCAGAAGAAGAAAAAGAGCAGAAACGACAGACAGACTGACACAGCAGCGGGGAGTAGAGCGAGTC
Source organism: Poecilia latipinna (assembly GCF_001443285.1). Lineage (NCBI taxonomy): Eukaryota > Metazoa > Chordata > Actinopteri > Cyprinodontiformes > Poeciliidae > Poecilia > Poecilia latipinna. Next base: position 317,557 of record NW_015113058.1, on the reverse strand, counting down.
GTCGTCATCGTTGCCATGCGAACCCAGGATACCTTTGACCTCCACATCTGGGGTCATGAGTGGGGGCGGGGCCACCTCAGGTAGAAGCTCCTCCCCCGGCTGCTGGCCGGTCGCACGCAGGCCGCTCAGGTCCAGTGTGTCCGGTACGTCGATGCTCACATCTGTCCAGAGAAATTCACTTCATTTCTACCACAGATAGAGACTTTTGTTTCATGGTGACGAGGTTTTAATGTGAAACTGACACCAAGAAACTATTTTTTAATGGTGCGCCTAAAGGAACCATGAAAATATGTTAAATGAAAGCTAGTTTTAACAATATAAGAGTGAAGCATAAAAATGTTAAATAAATTGCATGACTGAAAATCCCCCTCAGTTTCTTGTCTTAAAAACTAGAATTTACATAAAATCGTATCTATGAATATTTTACCAGAACTGATGTCTGATTCATCTACATGAACATGTTCCTATGACGCTGTTTTTCCGGTACCAGAGTCCCTAAACTCTGCATTTCCTGTAAGCACTGAAGGCAGAACACGTAAGCAAGCTTTACGGATGTTGTGATTGCAAAAATAATCCATTTCCAATCAGTAAATACTCCTGAAGAGAGAGAAACTGGTTGGACAAGTAGGAGTTGCTCAGAAATGTTAAGCATTCCCCAAAGTTGTATTGTTTGACTTTTTCTTTCAAACTTTCCAACTAATCAAAATGTTTGTTCTCGATGATTAAAGATGAGGATTTGCTCAGTTTCACACAAACACCAAACAGTGTCTTTGCTCACCCAGTTTCTTAGGCACCCAGTCAAGGCCAAAGGTGAACTTCTTAATCTGAATAACCAGGTGATCAGGGAAAGAGGCAAACCGCGTTGTTCTGACAAATGAGATGACACAGATAAGTTCTTCTCGCTCATCAGAGTTGAGTTATGTGCAGGCTGTTCAGTTTCATACTTGGTAGCAGAGGTTTTTGCTTGCACAGCTGAGCTCCAGAAGTCTGTGAGCATCTCTGGCTCGCTGAGCGCCGCCATACAAGCCGAGAAGGGGATTTGTGCTCGCACTGTCGGCGCTGATGAGTCCCCCTCCTCACGGCGGCGCTCTGCCTCCTTTAGCTCCTCTGGAAACAAAAAAAGAAAAACACCACCGAAAATTAAAACCACTCTGGAGACGTTCTCACTTAATTCTGCAAGATAAACAAAGGGTTGGATGTATGATTATGGAAGTAATCAATGAATGAGTTAAAGTTAATTGATCTTATTGATAACTGCTAAGCAGCCATTTGAATGAAAACAGTTTTCTGTTGTGTCAAGAGGGATGCATGCCTTTTCATAACATGAAGAGCTAAATTTTTCATAATATGCCGATTAAAAAAAAACACCATTAAATTTTTACTTTATTTTGTATCAGCTGTGTTAAACACTGACACAAACAGAAATTTGTGGTTTTCTGATATTAATAAACATATTTTACATATTTATAAAATATAACAGGAACCTCTTAAATTGCTAAATACAAAGACGGTGAGAATAAAACATGTGAAACACTTTATCCCCCATGAACAGAAAGAAGTTCATACCAAATTACCGTCTGTGGTTGTTTTTGAAGTAAAGTTCAAACTTTGTTCCATTAAGTGAATTAACTCACTACAGAATTATTATTGGCATCATGTTACAGTTCTTCTGCATTATTCTCTCGCTATTCTGTCATCACATCCTCGCCATCGTAGCACATCAGTAACTTTTAAATGAAAAGTTGACTCTGCTCCATCGCGCAGCTCGGCTGAATGAGCGCCATAAAGGTGAAACTTAACTAAATAAGCTTGAACAACATGGAGGTCCATCAGCACCTCACCTGTGTTAGCAGCCTGGTCCATGGGAACGGGCAGCTGTACTATGTAATCCACCCGCTGTGTGTACTTGGCTTTTTGTGACTGCTGACAAACTATCTTCTCCTCCACCAGAAACCTGAAGGCTTCAGATGGGTTGGGCCCAGAGCGACAGTTCCTCTGTGAAAGTAGAGGTGCGTTAATTTAATAAGGAAGCTGAGGACTAGCAGGTTTACACACCTGATGGTCCGATAGACTCGGTTTGATTGAGGACCAAAGCGGCAACATTTAACATTTTCTACTGTGCGGTTTGCTTTCACTCTGCACTGTGCCAAATGATCAAAGCCTTTGAAAAACTGTTGCTATTCCCTCTCGCCTGTGAACTGCAAAAGGAAACACAAAAACCTCAGAGACCTGGGCGCAACTTCCTTCTTTGCAAACTATAAACAAAAATGGAGTAGCATCAGTATTTAGCGGTTGTAGGATCCTTTTCTGATCTTAGCAAAAGATCATTACCTGTTTTTGCCTCTAACGCTCGATTCTCATGTTTGTTTTGGTTGTATTTACCCAGAATGCTCTTCACTAAAGTTTACGTTCTGCTTTCAGAGCGGTCTCCAGTCCACTTGGCATTCACATATGCATTCAAACCACACCAGAGTTCACTTTAATAAAACTGAGATGTAGGTTTTTAGACAGACCAGAGTTCACATGTTTGGTCTGCATCAAAGTTTGAATGAACATTCACACCTCTCCAAACGAACCGGACTTTGTAGACAAGCAAACTAAAGTTGGATTAATGCGGACTAAACAGGGTCGGTGTGAATGCACATTATGGGGGGAAGATTGAGAGAGTAGCTTTACCTCCACCATGTTAATGAAGTGCAATAAAAACTCCTGAGCATCCTGTTGTCGATTGGTAGAAAACTCTGGATGGCCTCGCCCAACAAGTGCTTTAAACATCCGTGGTGCTATCCCAACCTGGTCGCCCTGCAGGAAAAACACAAACAGAATTTGAACTGGACTGCTTTAGATATTAAATATGTTTTACTTATAATTCCCAAAATGAGCATTTTAAGACTCCGTCTTCTCACTCTGGGTTCAGATGCACCGATTTCATCTCCGGGATCTGGAGCAGGTTTGGAGTATTCTCCTGACAACAGGCCGTAACCGAGCTTGGCTCTGAAAAACAGACATCAGTGCATCCAGAATCTGTCATTACGGAGATCCAGAAAGGCTTATTTTATTTTATTTAACCAGGATAAAAACTCACTGTGATTTAAAATCTGTTTTTCAACAGAGCCCTGGCCAAGAGAAAGCAACAAATACAGTAGCAGTGATGCATTTCTGGACTTTACAACCTGAAGTTTGTGATCCTAAATAGCAATATTGATTCATTTATCTACTGCAATTAATTTTTTCCAGATTCAATATCAATTTGGGAAACCCTGTGAATTGACTGAAACTGTATTATGTTATTTTTGAGTGCTGTGCTGTTTGTTTTACCAGACTGCAGATGGAAATTAGCATCTGTGCATTTATGACAATATTGTACATTCATTAATATACACTGTCCCATTTCAATGGAGTCAATTCAGTTTTTAAGTATTTAAATGAATATTGAATCTAAGAGAAGTAGAATCATGACCCAAACAATAAAAATTTAATTGTTAGCTTCTTACCCAATCCTAATGGAGAATTTCAAAGGTGAGAAAAATAACTTTGCAGAAAAACAAAAACGGATTATTTTAAAGTGAACTATCCTCACCAAATCTGGTACGTTTCTGTTTAGTGATTTCAAAGTCAATGAAAATATGAAAACATGTATCTGATACACAGATTGTAGATTCTAGAAAAGTAGTATTGTGTCTAAGATTTTAGATTAGATTAGAAAATACTCACACTTGAGTTTTGAAGTCCTGGGTTGGGTCACTTGGTGCTTCATCAATGATCTTGTCAATGTTTGAAACGTATCTGTAAGGAATAAATATAAAGGAATAAATAAATAAATAGCTTCTTTATTAGTTTAAAACAATACAAACCATGCTGAATGATTTGATCCATCTAGTTTCATTAAAGTGATCATTTCATGTCAGTCTACAGAGAACGTAGAAAGACTGTTAACTGTATTATAAAAGCAGAAAACAGAGACGGCATTACTAACGTGCTCCGGAAGTCTGGCACGGTGAAGAGCACTTGCATGACGGAGTTGAGGTAGCAGCTGTTCCCCAGGTTCTTCATCCCCGTCAGACCGGGTCCAAACAGGGGTTTCAGGGTCGTCCCCGACTCCTGGATCACCTCCCACTCCCCCACTCGCTGGTTTACAGCAATTTCCAACTCAGTCATTGTCCGCTCGGTCTGAAAGGAGAGAGTTCAGAGGTGAAAAACAGCGTTGGGTGAGTCTGGCTGTACGAAGGTAACAGAGTACGAACCACGAACTTTTTAAATCTCAACACTAAGAGCTGCAGCTCTTCTCCTGCAGCCTGTCTGTGCAGCATCATTAGGCAAATGCATAAATGTATCATAAAAACAACATTACATCGCGCAGTGAGAGGTACGGAGATCTGAGCCGTCGACATTAGTGCAATCTGTGGTTCGGGTTGGAGAAGCAGCTGGCAAAGAAATTAAAAGCAGCAGGTGTCACCAACATACAGGCGTCGAGAAAAAGAAGCCAAATGAAGATATGTTGCTGCTTCAACAGATTACATGCTTCTACTAATTTAATATAAAATATGCATAAATTTAACGTGTAATGCCAAAACAAGATATTACTACAAGCCTATCAGACTTGAGAGCAACATGAACTTCTGCTTTTATTTTCTGAGTGATTATTTTTTGGATTAATCGATTAGGATCAGGGTAAAGTTGCTTAATAGTAATTTTATTTTTTCTTACATAATTTGAACTCTGTGAAGCTAAAACTATGCCATAGTTCTGAGTAGAACATATTTACAAAGGTGTTTTTAATATCTTAAATGAAAAATTTATATATTTTTTGTAGAGTTTTGGCTGAATTGCGGCTCTGAATATGTTGTTCTTTCAGGAAATTCCCTTTTTTTTGAGTCTGTATACTCAAGTTAATGATTATTCAATTACTAAATTAGTTGGCGATTATTAATTTCAGCCCTACTTCAATCCAAGGTATCGAAACGATTTAAGAAACTAGAAATAAGACAGAAGAATTAGAAGATCTGTTGGTCGTCCAACTCGATCTTCTGGAGTCGATTGTTACAAGCGTACCTTCTCCATGGTCATCATGTTGATGCCGAAGTGAGCCAGATGCTCCGGCAACTTGGAGTCCAGCACCATGTCGTCTTCATCGTATGAATACACATCTGGACAAACAGAACCGGGGCGAAAACTGAGAGCGATGGCATACAAACAGACTAAACAAGAGCTGGCAGAACTGATCAATACACTTCATCCATGACTAAATCTATTTTCAGAATCGGTGACATTTGGAAATGGAGCAAAAAAAAAAAAAAAGATCGAAGGGAACCCAGTCACTTAGTGGAGGTCAGGGGACAGAAATTGTCCATCTGTGGGTTTTTATGTTTTCCGCCAAGTCTACATTATTTTAGTCATCAATTATTCTGGAAATTAATTGATAAGAAGTTTTTAAAAATGGGCACTTTCTGCCCATTTTTATACAATATCATGAAACAAATCTTTAATACAGTATTATAAATGCATAAAAATGCAAATAATAATTCAACTGGTTTTATAAATAAGAATTTTGCTGTATTGTAGCCGTCCTTCAGTGAATGTTTGATCATTTGCAGCGAAGGATGCGTCTGCATCTAAAAATACTTCTAAAATCAACATATTCAAAGAAGAAACAAATATTTCCACCTGTTCTACAAGTTATTATTATAGATGATAATGTAGAGGCCTGAACACTCGAGCAAATTTAAAAAGGTCCATTCGATACGCATCACTGGAAAACAGAGGGTGACCTACAGAAAGCAGATTAATGATAAACTAGAAGAATTGCTATCATTATTCCTTCACTGGTTTATACATTTACAAACTTACAAAGCAACAGAGCCTCCAGAACGCAGATAAATCCATAACCTTTACTAATGAAAGCTCATGATTGTGTCCTCAGCTTACCAGCACCATCAGGAGTGATTGTGCCCAGTTTGACAGCCAGCGGGTATCCGGTCTCCTGGAAATGGAGGAGGGCGTGGTTGTTGCCCCCGGAGCCGTCGAAGTACCTGCGACCGCACAGCACTTTGCCGTCTGTGAGGTTCATCCAGATGTTCTCCTGCAGGTCGCACACCTCACACCGCCAGCCACTGCGGAGGCGGAAAGAAGATGAAAACCTCACATATCGAAGCTCTGACACTCCCTGGGGGAAAAAAACAGGCTTCATGTTCTCTGAACTCTATTATGACAGAGAAAGCTTAGCGTCCTGCAGGCTGAATGTAATACAAGGACCTCAGAGTTTCCCCAGGAAACCTGACAAACCCGCTGGTCGAGGCGCCGGGACAGTCACCCAGCAGCCCGCCATGTTCTTGAATTAAAAATGTTTAAAGCTAACAGAAAAATATCACAAGGTGAAGATGTTACTAGCAGACAGTAACGCCACCTAAACACCAACTATAAAGGCTTAAAAAAGACAAACAGAGAAAAATTCAGTTAAGATTAATATCAATGTTTGGTAACACTTTGTTTGAAGAGGTAAGACTGACATGACATCGTCATAAACATGAAGGGAGTTTCATGAATGTCATTCCTTAATTACTGCTGACTTCTTTCAGCAAACTGTCTTTCTTTTTTTGAGTCTATATACTCCAATTAATAATTAATCGATTACTAAATTAGATGATTATTTCAAGGTTTGATTCATCCAATTAATCATTTCACCCCTCTCTGAAAATCTGGACTCAAGTAGCTCAACACTAAAAACAACAGATTGCTAACAACCACAAAGTTGTTGTAATGCTAACCTTTTGCTAACAACTATTTTTTTTAAGCACAATATCTACCAAGTGAACCAACCTGCTCCTCTTTTCTCCATTTGGAAAGTACTAAAAAGGTTTACTCCACCAGATGGGAGAGAATTAGATTCCAATCTATGATTTTAAACATTGAGCAACGATCTTAAATAATAAAGCTGCTGATAAAAATATCAATCTTTAAGATAAATTAAAATATATTCTGTTTCCTGTTAGTTAAGTTTACCTTTTCAGAACTGTGTTATAAGGGTTTAAGACGATTAGCTGTCGTCACTTGGTTGTTAACGTGTGAATGTGTTGAAGTGCAACTGTGTTAGGCAAGGTTTTATTTGAACAATCTAAAACTTTCTTAAGTAGCCGATTTCTTAAAATCCACATCTTAAAAACACATAGATTAGTTTAATAAACCACCTGGGAGGGATCTTGACTCCGTTGTCCAGCTGTTTAAGGTCAGCGGCATGCTTCGACTCCTGTCTTACCTCTCCGTCCCACTGCTGAACTTGTAAGGTGTGAGACACTGAGTCTGCTGCCATGATACCCGACATAGACAGAGACACCTGGAAACACAGCAGAGGAAGCACGAAATGTTAGAATAATGTCTCAGTTACTTAATCCCTTAATCCTTTGGCCTCTTTTTAAGAGAGATGCTCGCAAATCAGGAACTACAAGATTTATGGTTCTGGGATAAAAATGAAAGGTAACACTCCAGAGGTTGCAAAAATCAACAGTCAAGTTACCGAGTGAGAGTAAATAAATAATAAAAATGAAAATAAAAAAACAATTCTGTCTAAAAAATGTGCTTTAAAAGTTTGATGTTGTAATGCAGAACCTCTAGCAAACCAGAGTACAGGCTCTGACCATTTACTGTACCAAAAAAATGAAGCATAGACATTTTGGAAAGGTATTAGTGGATAAAAGTCCAGGAGTTCCCAATAAACGATTTGGCACTATGTGTACCATCTGAAAAGGTAATATCTAATGAATTCAATGCTCCTATTGCAAGAGAATAAAGCCTCAAAGCCTGCATGTCTACAATCAGAGGAGCTTTGCAGCTGCTGCAAACATCTGAATGTAATTCTTAATACAATAAAAAAAAAAGTTACCCGCTCTCTAACAACATCCGGCATTGTGCCCAGGTCCTCTGAGGTCACTTCCTGTCTGTCAGGTAAGATGACCACCTTTACGTCCTCCTCGTAAAGCTCCTGCTCCACATCGAAACCTCCTTCAATCCCTGGAAGAAAAGAGAAACAATAATGATGCCAACATGTGATATAGACATGAAATGTCCCTCCATGGTTCTCTGAGGTTTTCTCTCTCTAGTCCAGTGACGCTTTCAGGAACGGCTCGAGTCCAGGTCCCGAGTTCTGCTGTCGACAGGAAGTAGACGCCTATCGGCACTGGCCCTCACTGCTGTTCTTCTTTTAAAGCTTTTGATAACATATCTACCTGTTCAACAAGTGGTGACAGATGAGTCTAGATAGAATAACCATATAAAACACTTATTTCTGCATGCAGCAGACCGTCGTGTTTTTTTTTTTTTTATGTGATGCAAAAGGCCAACAATAAGAAAGGCTCACTGGAAACAAAGCTAATGCTAAGATATTGTGCCAATATTCAAAAGTCTAAATATTTGACTGAATTTTATTGTTTTTAAAAAGTCAGAATCCCAAAGAGCAGAGTGCAATTACATATCAGGAAAAACTCGTAGGCGGAACACAACAGCAAAACATTAAATCACACCAAAAATATGCCATTTGCTGCATTAAAAGGTGTAGCCATTTCCCTGACGTTCTTTTGATTTAAACGCCATAGAATCATTTGAAGTTCAAATCAATAACGCTTGCAAAATACATCCATGTACACGTATATCGAGCTACAAATGTTAAAAAGTTTGGTGAAGTAGCATTTTGCAGCTCTGGTTCATCGCCTGCAAGAGCAACCAAGAAAGATCCTTTTCATCCCAACTGGGAGGAAAGTGACCGAAATTAGAAATGGAAAGAAAAAACAAGGCAAAAAGAACCAACCTTCTCACAAGCAACAGGAGTCGTGAAGAAATTTTGCATTTTTGCCTCCTTTATGTTCAAACCATAATAAACTGACACAAATACCAAAATTGTGACTTTGTGTGGCCATGTACCACTTTTCTTTCAGAAAACTGTCTTAGCTTCAACTCATCTCTATCGGATTTTTGACAAGTTGTGCAAACGTTTCATAGATTGCCTCAGGAAAACTCACCTATTGCCAGTCTAGTGGGCTTTTTCTTAGGTGGGTGTCCTGAGCCAGAGTTGTTTTCATCCTCCTTCTGTGAACAAAATAAATGCTTATTATAGCTTAAAAACGAAGAATTGACAGACATTTAAAATTATACTGCACATTAAAGTCTACCTTAGCCTTTCTAGTCCGGGTAATGTGCAGGTAAGCCCTCTGTCCAGTCCGAGCATGATGTCTGCCCACGTACTGACTGCCAAAACCCAGAAAAGTGTTCATGCACACGTATATGCCTCCTTCACTCTCCTGTAAAGATAAAACATGTGCCAAAAGTCAGAGAAATACAAATAACTCAAAACATCAAGTCATAACACAAGAAATTAAAGTTGGAGCACATCTGTAGCTCTTGATGACAAAGCATCCGTTGCTCTAGCTCCTGTCAACCTGCTAAGCTTCACCACTTCGCAGATTATGTTACAATTCCAGCACAAAATGAGATAAGAAAAAAGAGTGGTTAAAGTATGCGACACATTTATATTAAATTCAGCTCATTCAAAGTCATAGCTATTAAAAAAAAGTTTACTTGTTTTCTACTTTGCCAGTTAAAACACTCAGCTACTCAGCTAGCGCTGCTAACTTTCCATTACAGAGCATTACTAGCTTAGCATCATGCTAGCCTGCTAGTTAGCTGCAACAAGAAAATCTAGCTCAAAGTAGGAAATCGCTGGTATTTTTTTTTCTTGTCACAGTACAGCAAATGACATGAATACATTTGGAAAACTAACACTCTTCTTCTGGCTAGTGAAGGTAGTGCTTCATGAAAGGAAAAGGCTCACCGGTGACGAAAATGACAGGGCGCATTCGTCTTTGTGGACACGGTCCCCAGGCTTTGGGACGCGAATTGTGGACAAAACTGACATCAAAACCTCTCCAACGTCCGCCATGGTGAGATGACTAGTTCTGCTTTTCAGTGGGACGGTTGCTGTCCTGAGTTTGGACACCTAGTCGGTTGTTTACCTGGTTCTAAAGGGCGCCTGTTGTCTCTCCTATGTGTTTGGTCTGAATGAATCAGGAGCCGATGCCTGGTGTTGAGGGAAGGAAGGCCGAACGAGAGAAGAGCCAGCTTTTACCATAATACTTGGAATAAAGACACCCACTGTTATTTATGTAAACTTCACACAACAAATTGGGTGACGATTAAATTAATAGAAATTATTACAAAATTATGTGATAACCTTTTGCAAAGGAAAACGTTATTTTCATGACAAGCTGGATATTTGGAACATTTTAGGCCAAATATGTTTTTACCATTACTTTCTAACATTGCTATGGATTAATGATTCTTTGACATATAGTTTTTTGTGTTTTATTTTCCATTTTATGATTTCCATCTCAGATTTTTAAGAATTCATAGGTTGGTGAACTCTAATTTGGATTATTCAGCGCTATTTACAAAACAATGCATAACAACAGTTATGGAAATCTAACAAAACTTGGACATCTTACAATTTTTTTTTTTTTTTTTTTTTTTTTTTTTTTTTTTTATTAACCCCTTTTAAGAAAATTTAACCAAACGGGGCCGAAATTTTGTTTTTTTCGG
>NW_015113058.1:245032-303859 GCF_001443285.1 Poecilia latipinna | reverse complement strand
AAAAATTTTGGAAAATAAAAAAAAATTGGAAACTTTTAAATTTTTTTTTTTTTTTTTTTTTTTTTGCTTTTGATATCTAGACCACTTTAAGGAAATTTAACCGAACCGAGACTGAATATTTGCCTTGTCGGTGAGATTCCAACAGGCTATGTTGACTTACTTTCAGTGTCGCACTTACTTTCTTTTTTACGGTAGCAGAAGTTAAGTTAAAGAAAATCGCGCCCTCTGGTGGCGAACTACAACAGCTGCAGTTTCAAACGCTGCCTAAAATATGCTCTATCCCTTTAATAATATCAAAACAAACAGAAAACTTACTTTGCTTTGATTTATACACACATATTTCGCATTTAGTGAAGTAATCAACAAGATGTGAAGAATTTGAGGCATATAATGATGAGGTTTCGTTTTCTCACACTGGCTGATTTTTTTCTGGATGGTCTTTATCTGCAGACACTCCTCCTCTTCCTCTCCTGCTGCTGCGGTGGGATCTGCTTCTCGGACCATGGCGCTGCGCTCTGAACACTTCACTGTATACGTGGCGTTGTGTTTTCTTCTTGTAGCATTATGTACCGTCACTGTAAGAGCTTCCGGAGGTAGCGGATCTAAAGTTTTGTCTCTTTTGCAGCCGTATGACTTTCTGTATTACAGCGGGGTCCGCGCTTATTACGGAGGGGAGTGGGCAAAGGCTGCAGAGCTGCTGGAGAAATCCATCCAGACCAAGGAGGCTCTGCTGAGAGCCCGCAGACAGTGTCACGATGACTGTGTGGCATCCGGAACCAAGGCTTTCAACAAACTGGGTACGTTTAGAGGCAATAACTATATTCTGGTGAAGATATTTATGCATCAGTCAGTCTAAATTAACAATAAATGTCAGATCGTTCAGTTTAGCTTCATCTCATTCAATTTAGAGGCTGGTTGAGTTTATTAAAGTACAGTGGTTTGCATAGAGATTCATAAACTTTTCATGTTATCATACTAAAACTACAAACTGCAATGTATTTTGTTGGGATTTAATGTAACAGAGAAAACTCAAAATAGCCTAAGGACAGTCAGACTTTACACAGTCAGCTGAATTTAGGTTTCAACTAAGGATGCACCGATCCACTTTTCACTTCCGATACAGATATCTGAGGTTTAGGATTGGCTGATACCGATCCGATACAGAAAAACTGTGCTGAATTAACTTGAAAATGTTTTTAAAAACACAGACTTGAAAGTACCAAATTACAAATGTATTTGATAGCTCTGCACCTGTACATTTAAGCAGGTATAAACATGTATGGCTGGATGTGAGAGGTGTTTGTGTTTTCTGTCAGACTCAGAGGAGGGCAGCATGTGGGACCTCTGGGCTCTGGACTGGATTCAGCAAAAAGCCGAGTGTCTGAGGTTCTGCATCGGACGCTCCGTCGCCCCGACGGGACAACTTCCTGTTTCTAGTGACATCGAATATGAATTCAACACTCGCAACCCCTACAACTTCCTACAAGTCACTTACTACAAGGTAAGATGCACTTTGTGCTGTGGAGGCGTATTAAAGGCGCTGAGAAATAAATCCTGACTTTAATCTTCTGAGATCAAAAGTCTCAAAAGTTTTTAATTTTTTTTAATGGTTCTTCTCATCTTTAGTATGATGGCATATTAGGGCCACTGTAGGCAGAAAACATTTTACATTTTTGTAGTCAATTAGTAAATTTTCATTTTAAAAAATCTGAAATTTCTTTCCTAATTTCACAAATTGACATTTTCTGAGTTTCAAAAGTCAAAAATTTGCTTAAAAATTTTGAAATTTTAGAGTTTCTAAAGTCGAAAGATTTTGAGTTTTGGAAATGTTCTGAATTTCAAAAATTGAAAATTTGCAAGAATAAACTCTGAACATTTGAGATTAATCTCAGAGATTTTCTTGAAAAAAAACATGGAAGTTTCAAAAGTTGCAAAGTCAACTTTAGAAACTCAGACGTTTTTCCTAAAAATTTCTGAGATTAATCAAAGAAATCCTGGGTTTCTTCTTGAACAATTTTGACTTGTGGACCTGAGAAATTTCCACATTTGTTTCTAGAAAATTTCAGAAATTATTCTCAACATTTCTGATTTTTTTGGCATAAATTTCCTCCTTTTTTTCCTATCTTACTTGGCCCTAATACGTTGTCATAAACTCGTACTGTGCATCCTCAGAGCTCTGGTTAATAAACTTATTAGTATTTTTACTCCTGTTGACTCTACAGTTAACGTGCTGTGATGTTTAATTAAAATTTGCAGCTGTATTTTCTGGAAACATGCCAGTGTTTGTCTGACATTCTCTCCTCCTCCACACCAGTTAGAGAAGTTGAAAAAGGCGGCGTCTGCAGCTCACACGTATTTCGTGGCCAACCCAAGTCACCTGGAAATGAGGAACAACATCGAGAAGTACAGGCGCATGGAGGGAGTGACGGAGGACGACTTCCAAGACAGAGAGACTGAGAAACATTGGGTAAGACGAGAAAAACCGTCTGTTTATAAGGAGTGAGTCTGAATGGATGCAGTGATGAGGCACAGCGTCCTACAGAAATACTTGCACACCTTGAAATTTATATTTTGTTTCAGTAAAACCTCAAAAATGTATGTTTTTGTGTTACAGAAAACAGAAAGTGGTGATAAATGATTGTGAAGTGGGAAAAGATGTGCTTTCAAAATTATTTGATTGCCTTGGATTTTATTTAGGGTTATTATAATAAAGAAAACTGAATGCATATGCACACTTTTTATATTTTTCCTTCCAGTTATGCACCGATCTGTTTGTTGAGGGCTTCAAAGTCTTTAATAAAAACAATAAAGTTTGAGGTTGTGATGCAATAAACTGTAAAATAAGGAAATGTTGCAGTAAAGTTGAGGATTAAATACCGCTTCTCCTGGAGTTGTTTCATCTTCCAGTTTTGATGCGGGCGCATTGTTTTCTCTCAGGTCCTGTACGATGCAGCCATGCAGCACGAAGCGTCGTCCGACTGGCTGCAGGCGGCGGAGAAATGGCGAGCGTGTGTGAATGAAACTCTGTGGCGGATAGACGAGTGCAGGGTGCAGTGTGAGGTTTCACCGCAGCTGCTGCCCGAGGACCGCGGAGTGGACGGGGTGGACGGCGCCTTCGAAAAGGCTGCAGGTGGGAAGAATTACAAGACAGGATGAGATATTTTCACACCACAGGAGCTTTACGTTGGTGAAAAATACGAAGAGCAAAACTTTGTTCTGGATTCTTGTTTATATTTTCTCAATGCTTTTAGTCTCTTTAGACGGCTGAATTTAAATATGTCAGGTAAAACTAACAGGATGATATGATAAATGCAGGAGGAAATACACAAAGTTCTAATTTGTAAATTTGATTTGATTTAATTTTTTCTTCTGCAACAATTACAAACTTAGAGGATAAATATATTTTTGGCTTCTTTAGATTTTCTCCCAGTGTTTTTTTTTTACTTTTAAAGTGGTCTTAATTAGGTTTCCTACAAGTTTTCAGAAGATCTTTAAAATGTCTTCTTTTTATTTTATCTATTGTTCTACTTGGTTTCAGTTAAATATCTGATGTTATAAACAGAAATCTGATTTTTATAGCCACTAAACTCTGACCTGTCAATCAGCCAGGGCCAGATTTACAAGGATGTGGGGCCCTGGGCTGCAGCCTGTTTGGTTCCCTGTCCTCTAAGAAAAAATGATTTTACTCATGTAAATTACAGAACATTAATACATCAGCAGGTATGAACTGATGCATGATAGATTTAACACTAATGGTTACACTAATGACCCAAAAAATGACTATAACTTCATAAGTTTTCAAATATTGTTATATTGTTTATATTCAGGTATAATATCAATATAGCTCACATATTATTTTGCCCAGTATTAACATTCATTAAAAAAATACATAAGAACCTGTCTGGCCCAGCAATCAGGAGTAAAAACATAATAATCGTACTGTAATGACCAGCGTTGTTTATGACACATATGGACATTCGTTTGTCTCGTCTGTCCAGCTCTGTCCCTGTCCCTCCTCTCATGCCGGCAGTCCTGCGTTACTCAGGTCGCCACACGACCCGGACGGATTTCTGCACAGGAGGATTTCTTACCGACTCAGCTTGAGCATCTGCACATTGCACAGTTTAAATGTGAGGCTTTGCACAGTAGAGAGAAAATGTTTTCATTATTGTTACATTATTTATGGTTGACTTTTGTTTCTCCATCAGCTGGCGATGTGAGTGGAGCGCTGCAGACACTTCGCTCCTTTCTGCTGTTTTACCCAAATGACAGGGACTCCTTAGACAACCTGCAGCTCTACTATGCGACACTAGGGGGCGACGCCGAGTCACACGGCATCCATCCAGCTCAGGTAAAACTTTAGAGGTCGATAATCTAAATCTGAATATTGTCATGTTTCAACCACAAACTTTACTGGATTTTATTTGGACTTAATGTGAAAGACCAGCACAAACCAATACAGGATTATAAATGAATTATTATTATAAGGAACACTAATTCTGCACTGATGTGCTGCATTGTAAGACGTCTGTGTTTTTGTAGTTTTCAATACACATGAACATTATGAACCTTTTAGAAAAATGATCCGACTCAGTTGCACATCCTTCGGATTACAGGTCCAAAATAACTGCTGTTATAGTCTTGTTCAATATATTATTATTATTATTATTATTATTATTATTATTAATTAAATCTTATTTTTATATATAATATTTTACACTTTAAGAACTTTTTTTGTGTGAACCTTTATACCTGATGCTGCTGTTACACCTGAGTTTCTCTTTTGCGAGACAATAAATGATGCTTATATTATATTATATTATATTATATTATATTATATTATATTATAGCTAGAGGGTTTGTGTTCAGACCTTCATACTTTGGTTCCTTTTGATGAAATTTAGTGCAACCAAATGCCTTCAGATCACTAATCATTAAATAGAGCCCACCAGTTTGTCATTTAATCTCCATATGAATGGTGGTTTAAATTTATTAGTGAACATTAGTGAACAAAAGGCATCATTAGGACATCATAGATGTGTGGAAGAAGCTGCTCTGGTCAGAAAATGCTAAAGGTTTTGTACAGCAGGAAAAAGGGTGGAGGCAGCATCATGCTGAGGGTGGAGCTGACTAGAGGCTAATCCTGGAAGAAAACCTGCTGGGTCAGAGCATATGCATGTGCTAGAATGGCCTAGTTAAAGTCCAGACCTAAATATAGTAAATACAAATACATGTCACAACAGATTTCTAATTTTAAAAAAGTTTGAAAACTATAAAGTACTAATAGCAACAGCAAGACAAAATGTGAAAAAGTTAAATTAAATATGACCCTGAACAGGGTTGTTTTGTGTTATTGTTATTTTCCACTGATGGGAAAATGAAGGAAAACATAAATCAGAGTTTAGTTTTGAATCTTCCTCTAAATATTTTTAAGTTCAATTTTATTTTTAAAAAATGGGATATTATGTATTTATTTAGAGCATTTTATGTGTAAATATATAAGATTATAGGCAGGTTGCTAATCTCCATCTCTAGTCTGATTGGCTGGTTGATGTTACAGTGATAAAAATCACAAAATAACACTGCAGAATAAGAAATGCATAGAGTCTACACATCATTTAATCAATAACATTCATCCAAATAGTCACGTTTGACTAAAAGTTTGTGTTTTCATTCAGGAAATTGCCAAATACGTCAACCAGTCGTTGCAGGAGAAGAGCCTGTTGTATTTCGGTGTGGAGAATCTGAACTTTACTTTCACGGACCCGGTAAGCGCTGACTCCCAGTGCAGCGACTGAACGCTGCAAATGCCTGTTTGCTCAGTTTATTCATCAATCTGTTTGCAGGATCTCTGGACTCCAGAGGATGTTGTGCCTGAATCTCTCAGGAAAAACTGGAGGTGAGACAAACTGAGGCAAAACTCACCTGAAATACAAGGCTGACTCAGAGTGTTTGCTTCCCTACAGAGCAGAAAAACAGGTGATAAATGAGAAAATAAAGGAAGGAGATCAGATAGAAGAAGTGGACGACAGCGGGTTTTATGCAGGCAAGAAAGCGGCTCCATAGTTTCATAATTTAGCTTTTCTTCTGTCTCATCCTTTACTGTTGTTGGTCTCAACAGGGGGTTCGGTCCCACAGGTGGGAGTGACCATAACCATGGACGATGACGCTCTAAACGGGACAAACCGGGTCGTTCTGGACGGAGTCATGACTGAGAAGGAGTGTGATAAAATACTGCAGCTGGCAACTGTAGGCAACTTCTATATCTTGCTTTTAGTCAATGTTGAGTTAGTTTTGTCTTAATCCATGTGTACAAATATATTTTCAGTAGAAACCAGACAGACTATACTGGGTGAGATGTGTTGTTTTTACAGTGTACATTGTGTCCTTTAGGTCGCGGCGTCGCTTGGCGACGGTTACAGAGGACGGCGGTCCCCGCACACTCCTCATGAGACGTTCGAGGGTCTCACCATCCTCAGGGCTGTGAAGGTGGGTGGAAATCAGAGGATGAGAGGTTTTGGTTTGGGTGACATCTCTGAAGTCCTCCTGCTGTCTGTCTCCCAGCTGTCCCAGGAAGGACTGGTGGACCAGTCAGACACCAGATTGCTCCATGAGCTGGGTGAGAGAGTGAGGACCCTGCTGCACTCCTACTTCAGGAGTCCCTCAGGGCTTTTCATCTCCTTCACACACCTGGTGTGTCGCAGCGCCGCTACGGGTAACAGCATTCGCTCTTTATTCTGTCCCAGATCAGAGAAGGTTTCATTTCAACACAGTGAATTTATAGTTATATCACATTTCCTACTCGAATCGCTCCGTCTTTAATCTGAGTCAGGTGAAATACTGACATCATCAGCTTTTGCAGATTAATTTCCAAAAGGTTACAACATTAGCATTTCCACAAAGAGCGCCTTAAAACATTTAGTCTCAACATAAAACCAGCTGCACCTAAAAGTCTCAGTCGTTTTTTTTTACATTAGTGAACGAGCAGCAGACAATCATGCAGATGAAGGAAAATACCAGACAAATCAGGGACAGAGATATGGAGAAGTTTAAAGAGAATCTACTATGAAAAATTCACATTTTGTGTATTTTTATACTTCCAGATGGTTTTAAAAACATTTCAAGATCTTAAAAACATCCAGTCATTATTTGACAATAAGTGGTTTTGGTGTGTGGAAAGTGAAACGTTTCAAAAAGTAACAGATGATGGGCTCTACGCCGTTACCTAGCAACCCCAGCAGAGCCCAGCCCGTTGCCTAGCAACCCCAGCAGAGCTCCAGCACATTTAAAAACACTTTGTGTAATTTCTCCTCCTCTTCATCGTCATGCATGTGCTTCATGTTGGCGTGTTGCTTGAAATTCTAACAAATGAAATTTAAGCTTGTAGTTGTGAACAGATATAAATGATCAAATGCAGCAAAGTACTGCACAGGACATTTCATTAGTAAACATGCAACAGAATTTGTTTTCTTCACTCAATAACTGTGTGATATTAAGAAATAATCTGAATTATTGTTGAATATTTGTCACGGTCGGTGTAATGGATGAGGTGAGATGCCGAGACCCAGATTATGGTGATGATGATGATGATTTTAATAACGAAAAATGCTCACAAGCAGTCCAGGACAGGCAGCACGGCAGGAAACAAGCACACAGCTAAATGCCGGTAGCAACTGACAATAAGGACAAAAACGAGAGCAAGCACAAACCAGGACTTGGCAGTTCCACTGGAGAGTACAGACTGACGCAGCAGCATACGCTTGACAAACAAAGACAAGGACCCGACAAAGAACACAGACAACAGGTGGGACTAAATACACACAGGGTGTAATCAAGGGAACGAGACACACCTAGGAACAATCGGGGAAGACGCAGAGACAGAGACACAGGGAGCAAACTGAAGACAAAAAACTCTAAAAATAAATACACAGAAACATTTTGCAGTGTTGATATCAGTTATACAAGTGATATAATCATATTGTCCTCTCTTTTGCTTCTTTTATTATTGAAACACTCACTAGGGTCAAGGGTCATCTGGGTCAGGTGTGCAAATCTACCAACTGGAAATTTTTTAGCTTGTTTTAATTTATCATGCGATTTATTGATTGATAGATTTATTGCTCATTGCAATAGATCTGCAGATCATTTAAAAATGCTTGAATCAGCTTTTGAGCCGATGCTGGTTCTGAATCTGTTTGTCTGCTTCCCTCCAGGTGAGCAGGAGGGCAGGATGGATTTGTCTCACCCCGTTCATGTCGATAACTGTCTCCTGGAGCCAGAAACCAAACAGTGCTGGAGGGAACCGCCTGCCTTCATACACAGAGACCTCAGGTACCAGAAAACCAGAGGTCCGGTAGTCATCAGCGTTTATTTCATTTGCTCCATTATTTACTCTGAATCCTGGTGCTCCGATTTAATGTCACCTTGTTCCAAATGTGTAAATAAGAGGAAGCAAATATAACTTAAAAGGAAGTGAGATTTTCAAATGATCAGATTCAGGAAAAATGCTTTTCAGTTAAAGGTGTTAATTTGTGGAAAAATCTAAATTTCTTCCTGCATTTAAAATAAATTTGAAAATCATTATGATGAAGGGATTTGGCATTAAATGAGCTGATATTTTGTTTTGTGTTTTTGAAATATGTCTCATAGTTTTCTGAGTTGAATAGCTTGAATAGTTTGTCTTCATATAAATAGAGGGCAGATATAAGTTTATGCTTCCTTCTGCTCCTTTTCATTCGTGATTTCTTTTAGTTGTTACCTGAACTATTCATATTTAGAATGAATTTGAATAAAACTCAAAATAGAATAATAAAATGAATCCATGTACTTATATAAATTTTCTCAGTCTTCTTCAGTGGAAGGTAACCATAGGAGAGTTTTCTTTAAGCAAATTGTCACTGCATTACCAAACTGTCTAAAATCAAAACGTTACATCCTATAAAATATGATAAAATCATTTTTACGTGTGTAAAAATGAGGAACATCTTTACCCAACAGCGCCATTCTCTACCTGAACGACAACTTTGACGGAGGAGAGTTGTTCTTCACTGAGCGAGACGCCAAAACAGTAACAGTGAGCCACTTTGATAAACTCAAATATGCAGATATTTTTTTAATGCCATGATGAATGTGGGATTTCTTTGCCCTCGTTCTTGTCTGCAGGCTCGAGTTAAGCCCAGCTGCGGTCGACTGGTGGGCTTTTCGTCCGGGCCGGTGAACCCCCACGGCGTGACAGCCGTGACCCGGGGTCGGCGCTGCGCTCTGGCCCTCTGGTTCACCAAGGAGAAGCTCTACAGGGACATGGTGAGCGCTGAGGTCCGACCCGGCCTCCTCCCCGCTTATGTCACACCTGCGGCTGCGCTGGCTGGTGTCGTGACTCTGGTGTTGGATAATCGGAGGGCCTCGAACACAATGCAAATCTGCTGCTGGTTTTGCATGACAATGGCCATTTACTGAGCCTGTTCTGCGGCCCGGTCGGTGCGGTCTCATCGTGTGCACGCTTGGAAAAGATTAACCATTTAGGACTCGGCGTTTCACATCTTTACTCCACATGTAGGGATTTTACTCACCAATGGAACAAAAAAAAACACACACAGGTTTCGGCCTTGAAACCTGCTGAACCATTCCACGTCTTGTCAGGTTAAAACTGTGAACTTTAATATGTTTTATGAAGATTTTATCTAATAAACCGATACAAAGTACCGAAGTGAAGGGAACATTTTTAAATGTCCTTTTCTAATTAAGATCTGAAAAGTGTGGCCTGCATTTTCATTCAGTCTCATCAGTCAACACTTTTCACTGCAGGCCTTTTAACGTCTACCTTTTAATTTCGAGTTTTTATTACAATTAGAATTTAAATAAAGTGTACATCCAAACTTTACATGGTTTCAAATGTGAAAATAACAAAGACATTTCAGAAATTTTGTTCATGCAGTTTGAAACTTAAATTATTCCAAAGTACAGCAAGTATTTATTTTAACTTGTTAATTTGAGTGAAAATAATAGAGTAACGTGTGCTCTTTAACTAGACGAGAGCAGATTTTTTTTTTGCACATTGTGAAATAATTATTATTTGTTTTAAATTGCAGCATTAAGTTAAAACTCACAATTCAAGATCAAAGAACTATCAGAATTTAAAAAAAGACTCTTTTAGACATTTGTTTATTGTTGTTAAATCAACTTTACAAACTTTATTTTCTGAGTTAAAACAAAAACAATTTTCCTGTGAGTTGCATTTTCAAGTTAAACCACCTTCAAATGTTTTACAGTGTACAACACAGTAAAAATACTCCTAAAAGTTTTTTTTTTCCCCAAAAATAATGTACCGCAACTCTGGTTCCATCACAGAAAGCCCAAGATGAGACAGCGATTACACTGAAGTGTTTGGTGTATAAAAAGTTCACTTGGTATTTTTTGAGTTCAGTTTCATGAACATCAACAGGAATGAATTTAAAAACAAGACACAAACGTTTTGTTTTTGCAAAACTTCAGAATTTGCTTTCCAAATCAGCTTCCAGCAGGAAATCAGCATTTTGACGTATTTTGCATCCCTGCTGCAGGAGCGAGAGGAAGCAGAGGCCATGTGGGCCGCCGACGGACAGAGCGCGTTGAAGAAGGACGAGGAGGAGGAGGAGAAGGAGGGCGGCGCCACTGTGGGCCGCAACGCCCGGAGCCACGCGCCCAAAGAACGGAGCAGAGGGAGAAACGCTGTAACGGGCCGCAAGGACGAGCTGTGACCATCAGAAGAGACTCTCAAGACTGGAACTTATTTTCACCATTCAGTTTCCACTCAAGCATCTCACGCCATTTGTTTTTTAATTCTGTGTCCAATTTGTGCTTTACTTATGCTGTGAGCGATGGAGAGCCGCCGCCTCTGTGATGTCAGTCTGTATCGCTGCTCCGGATGCTTCTCCGACCAATCACTGAATTTGAAAATGGAAAGAATATAATGTGCATTAAATGTGACTGTTTACCAGCGAAGCATGAGTGCCACATGCCAAATGCACGCAAGAGGAAAGAGGATTACAGACGGAGAGAGAGGTTAGAAACGGTGGCAGAGAAAGGCCAGGCTAAAAAGATCTGCTGAGCGATTTACCTCCGCCGGCCGGTTTTATTCTGTGCTGAATTTGAGGAAAATGATGAAGTTTGACTGACATGAGCGTGACGCACAACACTCTGCTAACAAAAAACAACAAAAAACCAGGAGAGAAATGTTGGATAGAGAGGGAGAGAGAGAGGTGAGCGAGGGTAGAAAAAAAAGGATAGAAATAGAGAGATTACTGTTAATCCCTTATAAATGAGTGCATTTGTTTATTAAGCTTAAAAAGTCTCCCATTTAGAATATGGATTATTAATCCAAGGAGAGAGCACTTAATCATACACATCCAGTGGTGACAGCCGGCCGGCTTCCCACTGCAGCCTCATCGTTCCCATTACAACCAGTGCCTCTTTGCAGCCCATATTAACACTCTGCGCTGTAATCCGACACAAATTTGGGTCGACCGGCTCCTTTAATGTAGTTTTAACCCTTTCCTTTCCTCGCTATACAAAACGTCGGGGTTAATCTCCTCCCAGGCAGGTGGCATTAGGCTCCCGACTGCCTGGTGCTGCGATCGCGTCCACGTCCAGACGTCTTCCTGCTGTTTGGGGTTTCAGCAGAAATTACATGAAACTGAAATCAGAGCTTCCTGCTGTCGGTCTTTTCCTCAAAATCAGGAGCTCTGCTTGGTTTTCTGTGAATGAACCGACTCATCTGGTTGATTGTCTTTGATTTGTTTTTAGATCTACAGAAGTAGATTTACCATAAGCACGAGGTTTGGTCTGGAAAACATGAAAATAACGTTTAAAAGAATAAAATTTAATTTAAAAATTGCAGTTCCTGAAGCAGTCTGGAAATTTATTGAGTTTGATTCAGGTATTTATCGTTTATCGTGATGAATTTCTTAATATGATAAGAATTCTGATTTATTGACACGACTCAAATTCAAAAATACTTTATTGATCCCAAAGGGAAATTAAATGTAACTCATGTTAATTTAATTCATTCAATTAGTTATTATAGGTGGAAATGGCAGGAATGAGCTCCTGTAGCAGTCTGTATTGCAGCGAGTTTAAAAAAGCCTCTGACCGAAGAGGATGATCTTTCATTGATGTACAATAGTAGTTCTGTATCTTTACTAAATCTTATCACACAATGTCTTAAAGTCACTGATTTACAAAAATAACTGGAACAGCAGGCAGCTACTTTTAATTTAAATATTTCCTTTCTATCTGTGACTCGCTGTCCTCATGGCGGAACATGACAGTGGCAGCATCATGCTGCGTTTCTTCAGGAAAACTGTTCAAAGTTGCAGAAACATCATTTTTAATTTATGACACATTTAGATTCCACGGCTTATTTTGAAAGCCTCCTGATGAAAGGTAAATATTCATCTGATTTATTCTTACTACCAACATATTGTCCTGTTACTCATACATTCATGATTTGCTACTCGCTCTCTGTCTCTGTGTCTGCTAACAAATCCCCTTTTTGCATTTCTGGGTTTTGTGTCCCGCAGCCTGTCTCTCCCAAACCCCGCTCGTTCCAAATCCCAGGTCAGCGCCGCTGTCGTCACTGCACTCGACGGAGCACAGGTCAACACTTTTAAAACCCCCGCAGCTTAATGTATCCTCTCTGCATCATAGTATAAACCTCAAAGTGGGCAGCACACACATTAACACACATTACAGGCCTGTTTATTCTGCTCCAGATTTAGATACGTGGACAAAACATGCAAACAAAGAGTTCATGCTGTGGGTTTTTTTTGGCACAGTGTTTGTCCTTACTGGTTTCAATCCTTGACTGGAAATAATACGTTCATGTTTGACCCATTTAACCTACAGTAGGGACATTTTATTTTATTTTAATGCAGGCAGCACTTTAGCATTTGCATTATTTAGTGAAGATTTCCACTCAGTTTTGTCTCACAAAGCTCAATCAGTTATTGTATTTATGTGCAAATTATTTTGGAAACCACCAAATTCATACAAAAGTCACTGCTTTAAAATTATTACGTTTTAGGTTTGATTAATGTAATATAAGCCAACCCAAATATTCTCAGTGAAAAAATAAATAAATAAGACATGACAGATTTAAAAAACTGAACACAGCCTGTAGATATTGTGATTTCTGGTTTTCTTTGGTAACTTTATAGCAGTAGAAGTTTAAATTTCAAATAAATTTCAATATGATATCAACGCCTGTATTAACCGTTTAGCAATGCTAAAGTAATGCTAACATTGCCTTCAGTTAATATTAGCCGGAGCATCATTTGTCTTCCAGCTTTTTATTTCCTTCCTTTATTATGCCACTGCAACGTAATGTTTTGTTTGTTCTATATTTTCATTATGTAAAGCATCCTGAACTGCCTTGTTGTTGAAATGTGCTATACAAATAAGCTTGGCTTGTCTAATTCACACAGGTGCTGCAGTCTGAGCTTTAGAACGGTCAGTTATATAAATACCTTCCATCGCTGGATAAATGTGGAGTGCAGAGGAAAATCTTGTGTTTTATCTAGTATAATGAAAAAAAACAAGTTCTCGAGTAAATCTGGTTTAGTTTAATTCATAATTGGCACCAGTTCTCAAAGTTTATTTGTATGCCACATTTCAGCTCTACATCATGAAAACACAAAAATAAAAAGTAATATAAAACATCATACAGTCAAAATTTGAGAAACCAGTGACAAACGTTACATTTTGTCAAGTGCCATCATCAAAATGATCAATACATGTTGAATATGACGATCAATATGTTGATCAATGCTCCAGTGATTATCAGTGGAAAGCAGCTGTAAACAGGCAGGTTTGTAGCCTTGATTTAAAGGAACTCGATGTTTATGCAGCTTTTCTTCAGTTTGTCTTCACAGGTTGGCCTGAAAATCAAAACCAAAATATTTGTTATTGTTGTATCAACCCTCCAGACCAGTCAGGACTTCTGGTTCTGGAGATGCAGAACCAGAACCAGACATGGAGAAGCAGCATTCGCCTTCTATGCTCTTCTAATCTGGAACAAACTTCCAACATTAGTAGTTCAGGGAACAGTTGGAGGAAATCAGTCTTTTCGCTGATTTGTCTAATATTGTGGTGACAGTTTTAACAAATATTTTTATAGAAGTCCCAAACTGCAGCTTTAATGAGAAACAGCAGGGTTTCCATAAGGAGCAGCTCCAACAAATTACTGAGAGGGTTTTTGGGAACTGCGGCAGCTGGTTTAAAGTCCCCAGCCAGCATGCCTAGGTGGGCCCCATGTGGGGACAAGGAGGGCAGACTATATGGGTCCCATATGGGTTTGTCCGCGGGTTCCACGATGGCCCCACATGGGTTTGCCCATGTAGGGCCAGAGCCCACATGGGCCCTGCATGGGCCCTATATGGTGGTGGCCCACATGGGTTTTGTCCAATTAGGGCCCATGTAGCACCCATGTGGGCTGTGGCCCTACATGGGCAAACCCATGTGGGGCCATCGTGGAACCCGCGGACAAACCCATATGGGACCCATATAGTCTGCCCTCCTTGTCCCCACATGGGTCCCACCTAGGCATGCTGGCTGGGGTCTTTCTGCTCAAACTTGCTGAGAATATTTGGTTTCTGCTGTCAAAGAGTTAAATCTTTGGCTGAATCTGCCGTCTCACAAACCAGACCCAAGCTCAGCTGTATCATAATGACTACAGCTGTGAAGAGAAACCTCTCTGATGAATTTTGTCAGGTTTCATGAGAGCGTCTTGTTTTAATGAGCAAGCAGAAACAGAAAATAAAGATTTTAAATCAAAGCAGACAAATCTTTCTTTGGGCACTGAAAATATGCCATTAAGAACATTTTAAAAAGCTGATTTGATGCGGTGTAAGTATTTAAAATCAGAAAGAAAAATCTCTGAACTATTTTGTCTTTCCCAAAACACCATTAATTGGCAGCAGACTTTTATGTACTTTGGAAATAGCAGAACAATTAGCAACATGTCACCTTCCTAAAATAATGGCCTGAGTCACGACTAATTTCTTTCCAAAAGTTTTTTAGGCAAAGAAAAAAATTAATAACTTTTGGCAAAAAATTACTCAGACTGTTATTTTAGCAATATAACTTTCAGATAATTTTCTTTTCAAGCAGTTCTGTCGTCCCCTGGCACAATGGCGCCCTGGGTCAAGAGCCATGTTGATCATATCAGAACCTGCTGCTGCTCTGACCCACTAAACATTTTGTTTTGGCTGGCAGCTAAAGGAAGCGTTAATTTACATTGACTGGGTTTGTTTGCTTAGTTGTTCTGTTTGCACAGTAATTGTAAAAAACCAGGTAAACTTTTTATTTTTATGCTGCAGGAATTCATCCTGTCACAGTAACACGTTTGCTGGACGTATTGCAACAATCAATAATATTGTTGTTTTGTGATCATTTTTAAGAGATATTATGGTTATTGTACAAGACGTTTTAAATATCCAATAAATAAACAGAAACAACAAATTAAATGAAATTTAATTTCATTTAATTTGAAATGAAACGTAAACGTTCATGTCTGAACATTTACAGTTAAACTACCTGGTGAGCCGGTCTGTCAGACAAAAGAAGACAGAGTTCGATTTTTAGACCTTTGCTGAGGTGGATAAGATCAGCTTTACATGTAAGTATTGGCCGAAAACCGATCTCCCAAAATTAAGTAAACAAATCAATATCAATTGATGAATTGGTGCATCCCTATTATGAAGTCTCTGTAAACAAAACTGAGTCCAAAGCACCAGACTGAAAACTTTCATCATCCAGTTTTTAGTAGAAAGAGAGAAAAGAGAAAAACGATGAATAATGTAAATAGGAATTATTGATATTGTTTTAATTTATCGTGTGAGTAATTGATTTATTGCCACAGGCCTGTCAGTAGTTTCCCACATTGTTCCTTCCAGTCTGGTCTCTGCTCTGCTGATCTTCGTCTCCATCCACCAACTTTCTAATATTAGCTTCAGTTCAGGTTTACAGAACACAAACTGCGGCTCTGACCACCATAAATAGCCATGTTCCCAGGTCTGACATCCAGTCTCCTTCCCTCCCCAGTATGGTTTCCGTCTCTGTGTTCAGATTCACCCCTGCTCAGGCCCTGTGACCCCCCACATCCACGTTTTACACCTTGTTTGGTTTCCCTCCGCTCTGCCCCCCGCCCTGCCCCTCTTCTCTGTCCATCAGGTTTTATCCCCTCATCGCTGATCTGCCTTCATCCCTGCAATCCTCATCTGTTCCTCATAGGACCGAGCAAGAAGCATCGCGCTGCGTGTGCGAAGACACTGAGTGACTGAGCGGAGGAGGAAGCGTGCTGAACTTATGACAACGACCTGAAGCGATCTGATCGCTGGAGCTGCTGAGGATCCAGACAGTCGATTGGTGAGTTGGACGCTCATCTGCTTCACTTCAGACATTCAGGTTTCAGAGAACAGGAGCAGAAAAAAGTTCACCGAAAGGATAAAATCACATTTAGTGAAGGAAAACATACATAGATCCTAAACCACACATGTCAAATTGTTTCATTGTTTTTGTTGTGACACCATTTGATTATGCTGGTTTGATTACCTCCTTCTTTGTTTTATTTTGTTTGTTAATCTTGTTTTTCTGCAGATCACTGCTTATTCTGTGTAAATTTAAAAATAAATTAAAATAAAATCACATTTCTCAGATCTTTTATAAATTATGTAGCTTCTTTAACTTTTGTTTTCAGTATAAAAGCTTTCAAATGTAAAACTCCAGCATATGGAGATGAATGAACAGTTTTTATTTAAATATTCCCCTTCACGCTAATGACAACCTCATATTGCAACAAACTCAGTCAACATATTTGTTTGCTAGTCTTTTGTGGCAGATAAAACAAAGAGATTTGAGGCGAATATTATGGTGGTATTATATGGAGGGATAATCTCAGTAAAAGCAACTCCCCTCTCCTGTGGGATTCCTTAAAAAGCAGAATTAAACTGGCTGTGTGCACACATTCAGATTTATACTGAAAAATACGAGGAACCTCACTCTAAAGGTCGTTTTTCAACTTGATTTAAAACTTGATCAATAGACGTAATTTTCAGAAATTACTGCAACAAAAAAGCTCGGGCTCCATCTGCCCGTCTCATCCCGCTAGCCTCTGCCCATCCCTTTCTCCGTCTCTCATCCAGATGTAAAGAGCAGTCAATAATCGGATGAGAGCAGATTTGATTCAAAAAGCTTCCCTTAAAATCTCAGCCCTGTTGGATTTAAAAAAAAAAAAAAAAAAAAAACCTAAACTGGCTCTTCTGTCTCACCTCTCGCCCTCCCTCCCTGCCTTAATGCACTTCTCCATCCAGCAGCCATTTAATCACATGGGAACAATGACAGAGTTCCAGGAACGGGACGGCGAAAAGGCAAACTCACGTTCAGAAACAACAAATAACAATAAAATATAAATAATTATAAAATCCTCCCCAGTTTTCACTTTCAGGATCATCAACAGCTGAAAGAAGCTGTCAGGTTTTAAATAAATCAGATCTCTTTCATTTAAAGTTAATACCACCTTCACTCTCTTCCCCTCCTTTTTTTGACTTTAAACAAATTAAAGGCAAATCCTCTTGGTCATGTGTTATGACAAGGACACTCATTCAAATAGTGATAAGAGCGACTGAGAGATTACAGCCTGCACACATAGGATAGCACACATACGATTGTTTTCCAGGTAAGACAAAGAGGAACAGATATCCTGATTACTCATTCATAAGAAAAGTAATTTGCTATGTCAGCTTATCACATTTTTTTTTTTTTTTTTTTGCTGTGAAATGCTCTATTTTTAAAACTGTGATTGCTTCTTTGCATGTCTGCTGATTGCATTTGTCACACCGTGTGAGTTCGGCCATTAGGCGATTGATTTTCTGCCCTTTTTAATCACCACATTACCAAAATTCAAAAGCCATCAGCGCTAAGTGAGAGCTCAGCACAAACCGTGCGTTGTTTCAGGAGGAGCCGATACACATCTGGCACGGCGACAGGACATTCTGGTTTTCTGTGTACATTCAGGGTGAGGATGTGTTGCATCTTCTGGAAGAACAAACGGAGTCGTTAAAGTCATGTTTGCCTCCTCGTTCGACCTCTCTCTGGTTTCTGCCTGTGTGTGCGCTGACGTTCTCCTGAAGGTGTGCCCGCGGGTTTCTCTGCGAGTTCCTGCGTATTTATGAAAGTTTGCAAAGCAGACGAGGGTTCGTTTGACTTGCAAAGCAGCGTTTACTTGGAGTCGGGTGTAAGGCAGGTTAGCGAGCTCAGGTAGGCGCGGGTTTGATTCCAACATGAGGTGAAAGCACAGGTGGAAGTGTTTGCTTAAGGGTTTATTTTTAATTGCCTGACTTTTATTATGTGTTTTTCATGGTTTTTATTTTAGGACGTCTCTTTCTGTTTTCACTGGTGACATTTGCTGGTAATCATCACCATGGGTGAAATGGAGCAGCTGAGAAAGGAGGCAGAAAGCCTCAAAGATCAGATCACTGTAAGTAGCTCCTTCCCTGTCAAAAATCAGGAAAAATCAATGTTTATTGTATTTTATGGTGATTCTGAGGGTAAACCATCATTCTTACGAAATGAATCCATCTTAATCTGTGACTCGATAGGAGAAAAACACATGTAGAAACACATTTCACATGTGTCCTTCTCACTGTTAAAACATTTTGATGTGTATATCAATGGCCTTATGGTGTCATTTAAAAAATAGACATTACAAAGAATTTGATAGATTTTTCATGTGTATCAAATTAACATGTGAAATAACTTCTTCATGTCACTTCCAGAAATTATATTAGGTAGTAACATGTGAAGCAAATGTTCACATTTGAATTGTTTTAATCCGTGTTTTCACATGCTGAAATTAAAGTGTGTAATAACATGTGAAACTGAGGTTAAAGTCTTTAATTTTTTCCAAAAATGTTTTTCTAATGTGAAAAATTATGTAACATGTGAAGCACATGTGGTCAAATATCCAACATTTAAACTTTTTCTGCTCATGTTTCACATCAGTCGTTTCGAACAAATGAAACACATGGTAAAACTTTGCACATGTGCAAACGTTTCCCATGTGGAAGTCACATGTGAGGCACATGGGATCAACCATCAAATATAATATTTTGTGCATGTATTTCACATGTATGTAAAACATGTTACAATAGATCATGTCATAACTTTGAAAATGTGCATTTCACATGTAAAAATTATTATTTATGATTTTTAAAAAAATCAAAAACGTGGGAAAAATTTTTTTAATTTTAAAATTTTAATTTTACATATATTTATTTCACCTGTGGAACATGCGACCATGAAGACTTGTGGTGATGTAATCACATTAAAAAACCTGAATTTTGTGCATTTTCTCTGTGAAATGCGTGTTTTGGGTGTGTGCGCTCCGCAGGCGGCCCGTAAGGCGGTGCAGGACACCACGCTGCAGGAGGCGGCAGCGGGGATCACCGTGGTGGGCCGCATCCAGATGAAGACCAGGAAGACGCTACGGGGTCACCTGGCCAAGATCTACGCCATGCACTGGTCCACCGACTCCAAGTAAATACATGCAACCTGCACACGAGTTCACCTGTTTTACCTGCGACAGAATCGATCTCTGTTAGAATGCAGAACGATAATAACTCAAACAGCTTGGGCAAGTTATTTTTGGAGCATCTCACTGCAAAACCACAAAATCTTTCCAAATTTTTTTTTGTCTCATTCAAATATCTTAGTTCACTTGAAATAAGAAAAACAAACTTAAAAGTAACTTTTCAGCAAGATATAGGAGCTTGTTTTAAGTAAATAATTCCTTAAAATTGATGAAAAAGTTCTAGTTCCACTGGCAGATAAATTAATTTATAACAATACATCTTTCCTGTTATAAGTGAAATAATCTTCCAGTGGAACTAGAACTTTTTTCATGAGTACTAATATTATTACTTCTAATTTGGATTTGTCTTATTTCAAGTGAACTACGATGTTTGCACTAGGAACTAGACTAAACTACTTGTTAAGGTTTTGTGTTTTTGCAGAGTTTGGTGTGATTTTTGTGTTTTTATTCCTGTGTGCCGCAGGCTGTGCGTCAGCGCCTCACAGGATGGAAAACTCATCGTGTGGGACAGCGTCACAACCAACAAGGTGGGTCAGAAACAAACATGTCACCTGTAACGATGGAAGCCTTGGGTTTGTCTTTCCACTGATGACTGAATACCAGGAGTTACAACGCAGGGCAAAGAGCCAGGCAGTTTTATTTACACATCATTTCACAAAATTTACTGCAGAAACGTTTGAATGAGTTACAACCTTTTATTTATTGATGATTTTGTCTTTTTTTTTTTGAATGCCTCTTCTGCACTCCTCTACATACAGTGATATCATAATAAAACTCCTGGTTATTATAGGTAGAATTTTATGTTGAATATGTTTTCTGCTGAGTCATCACCACTGATAACTTTTTCACAACCTCATTTGTTTTCTGTCAAGTCATCATAAAATAAACTGATCATGTCAGAGATCAGTTCAACCAAACTTACACCTCCTCTTTTCTGGCTTTTAATGTTATCTATTATATTTTATGTCTTATTCTAAATGTGTTATTGAAGAGGAATATTTAGCTCATGTCTACGGAGAGTGAAGAGTGCCAAATAAAACAATAGCTAACTTATGAATTAATTGTTTTGATGTGTCACTTTAAAAAAAAAAAAAAAAACTGGAAATAAATACAAAAATAATTTAAATATAGAATTAATGATGTGCATTATTTCTTTTTAAAAAATTGGATATAGTTAATTATTGCTTTGAAAAGTTTGTTTTGAAGCAGCCAATCAGACACCGGTTCTCCCTTAGCCCCGCCCACAGAGTTTGATTGGCGAAGTTGAGGATTTAAATTAATTCATGATGTGCTTCAGCACAGATACATAAAATTATTTATTAAATCATAAAATAATTATATCTAGTTTGTAAAACAAAATCAATACATTTAATTGAGGCATGTGTAAATAATTCTACATTTAATAAATTATTTGTGTACTTATATCCAGGTTTAATAAATTAATAGTAAATTTAAATAATTATTTCATAAGTTATTTACAACTTGGCACTCTTCGCATATTTCTGTTTTGGAGAGATTTTTTTATTCAAAAGACACAGCTTGCTAAAACTAAATAAAACTATTTTGATATGTAATGAACTAATAGCATTATATTTCAACTAGTTCTGGTTGAACAATTAACAGTAGACACTTTTTGGACTAGTAAAATTTTATCTTTAAAAATCTGTTAAGTATAATTTTGTTAAACTTCATTGAAATTTTAGAATAAAGTGTATTTAAAGGTCTTAAATCTATTATTTACCTCTTTAGTGTTGTTCAAATTTATCCTAATTAAATTAAAAACCTTATCTTAGCTTTTAGATGTGTAAAACAGCAGTTTTTCAGGTTTTAAGACAGCTGGACATGTCCTGTGTGTGTCCCCAGGTGAACGCCATCCCGCTGAAGTCGTCCTGGGTGATGACGTGTGCCTACGCGCCTTCAGGAAACCTGGTGGCCTGCGGCGGTCTGGACAACATGTGCTCCATCTACAACCTGAAGGGGAAGGATGGGAACGTCAAGGTGATGCGAGAGCTGGCCGCACACACAGGTAGGACGTGTGTAATCGAGCAAACTGAAATGACGAAAATAAATTAGCCAATTTAGAAAAATAAAATAAAATAAAATTTTTCGCTAGAAAAAATTTTGCGGTCGGATGAGGTAGTTTTTTTTTGTTTTTTTTTTTTATGTATTTCTCAAAACTGCAATGGAAATATTTTTTTGTATCACATGAGTCACATGATCAACAACCGGATGTTCCCAGTGGCGCAAACCGTGAAGAAAGAAGACGACAGGAAGTAGATCGAGGATGATCGCGCGGCATGATTTTTTAATGACTTATTGCGTGAACAAACTTTTTCCCACTTGATTTTAATTGCGTTTCTTATTTAATGGAAACACCGCAACTGCAAATTTGTGTTTATTCATTTTTACATTAGCAGAATATAGACAAAGATTTTTGCACATTTGTAATGAAAAGGCAGTTACTGTGACCAATACATGAGGGCACGTCTATTCAGTGTAGTTCTATACTTTGTTCTCTGAGCGCCTTCCTACTTTATAATTGAAACTATATTTAGAATCCCTAATTGCACATTTTTAAAGGTTTGTTGCTGTTTGTTTTTACATGTTTGAACAAGGTAGTCATCCTATTGTTTTTCTCAGTTTCATTATAAATTATTTTACACTGGTTGTTATACTTCTAATTGCTAAAGTTGTGTTTACATGTTTGATCAAGCGAAGTGAAGCTACTGGTGTATTTGAGTGTGTTGTACTGTGCAGAGTTATCAAAGAAATTTATTATTCAGACTGTGTTTTAAACAAAGAAAAGTTTTAAGTCAGTTCAGCTCTGCTTTTCTGAATCGGAGCGGCATCGGCTGGTACTAAACCCCAGATATTTGAATCGGTATTGGAAAAGAAAAAAGTGGATCGTTTCATCTCTAGTTTTTAAATCCCTCTGTCTTCCCAGGTTATCTTTCCTGCTGCCGCTTCATCAGCGACACCGAGATCATCACCAGCTCAGGCGACTGCACCTGGTAAGAACAGATCACAGCTGATTGGACCGCCATCTTAGTGTTTAGGGCACAAAATAAAGGCTCATTTCATTTCAGCATACTCTGGGACATTGAGACAGGGACCCAGAAGACTGTTTTTGCTGGACACCAAGGAGACTGCATGTCCCTGGCCGTAGCGCCAGACTTTAAGTTTTTCATCTCAGGAGCGTGCGACTTTACGGCGAAGCTGTGGGACATCAGGGAGGGCACCTGCAGACAGACCTTCAGCGGCCATGAGAGTGATGTCAATGCCATTGGGGTACGCGTGAAGAAGATGTTTTCAGGATGTTTTACCTCTAAAACCCTCCATTTGTAATAATTTGTCATTCTTTCCAGTTTTTTCCCAATGGTAACGCAGTGATAACCGGATCAGACGATGCCACCTGTAAACTGTTTGACCTGCGGGCTGACCAGGAGCTCATCACCTACCAGGACTCCGGCATCATGTGCGGCGTTACCTCCCTGGCCCCGTCCTTGTCCGGCCGGCTCATCCTGGCTGGCTACGACGACTTCAATGTGAACATCTGGGACACGCTGAAGGCTGAGAGAGTGGGTACGTATACCTGGAAACCTGATCAATTATAGATTACACCGGACAAGGGAAGAAACATGCGCCCTGCAGAGGACAGTGAGGGGAGCCAACCCATCACTTTGTTGTCCTTGGAATTGAATTTGCTTGTATTATTTGGCTCATTGTCCAATTGGACGTTAACTTTCTGCCTGATGTTTGACGCTGTTGCTTCAGTATTTCCACATAATGTTCTTTACTCATCATGCCATCTGTTTTGTGGAGTGCACCAGTCCCTCCAGCAGCAAAATACCCCCACAAAACGATGTTTTCCAGCTTGTGAATGTCCTTTTTACTAAAACTAAAAAAATAAAGAAATAAAAATGGTGGGCATTATGGCCAAAACTTCAACTTAGCCTTCACAAACAATTGGACATACCACCAAAGATCCCCAAGTGCATTTTCAGACTGTAACCTGGCTTTTATGTTGTTCTCTTCTTTGCTAAGTGGTATTGGATAAGTAAACTATCTCAGTCTTTCGTTGTGGAGTTGAGAAGTAAATTTCACTCTAAACATGTTCCTCTCTGGGACACAGAATCGTATCCTTCATAGAAACTATGATGACTAGAGAATCCCATTGTGTGTGTTTTATAAAACAGATTCAAAATGGGGCTGGATTATTTGGATGAAAGACTTCTCACCATATCAGAGTTTCATATCAGTCTATATCAATAGTATTGATTAGTTTTTTGTTTTAAATATCTGAAATTCTGCCAAACTTGTGCTGTGACCTTTCCTGTTTTATCCAGTTTTCTCTCCACGCCTTTGTTTATTTATAAGCAGTCATGAGGCACAGTGGTGTAACCTATAACTGCTGCTGTGCCAGTTACTCAACAGGTCGTTGCTAGGTAACCGTAGAGTGAGTGAGTTGCTAGGTAACCGTAGAGTGAGTGAGTTGCTAGGTAACCATAGAGGGAGTGAGTTAGTTGATTCCACTCACTTTACTTTGCTAGTCTTGAGAGGTTTACTAGCTAAAGTCTTTCCTCTGCCTACATCCCCCAGAATGCTGTGCAATTCTGGATTATCTAAATATTTATTGATATTGATCGCAATTCTAACACAATATATATAGTTATTGATTTATTGTCCAGCCCTAATCCAAAACAGTTTCCTATTACGGTTTGATTGACCTATCAGGAGTTTACAGACCATTCGACTATTTAAAACTGTTGGAAAACTGACCAGATTTTAGTGAATATAAGCAAAAAGAAATAAGTTTAGTCATTTGAATGACATAAAACAGGAAAAGGTTGTCTGATTTAATGTTGGATAGTGTTATTTTATGCAGTGCATGTAAATATCTGATTTCAAGTGCGTAAATAAGACTATTTGAATATAAGAATATCGTTATTTATGTATCTTAAATAGCGGTTTTACTTCAGAAATAATCACCTTCTTTGATTTATGCTGTTCTTCAGGTGTGCTGGCTGGTCACGACAACAGAGTGAGCTGCATTGGCGTGTCTGCAGACGGCATGGCCTGCTGCACGGGATCCTGGGACAGTTTCCTCAAGATATGGAACTGAGGCTGTCCCTCTGCTACAAGCAGAAAGAAAGCAGTTCATTTATGCTTGGAAACATGTGAAGATTTAAAACAAGGCGAGATCAATGGAGGCAGGAGACGACACGTACAGTGAGAAGAGGGTATTTTATCTGTGCCAAGTCATTTCTAATGTTGGAGAAGAGGAGTGTAATGCGAGGTTTCCTCTTCTCCCAGTCACACTGCACTCTCACCTTTCTTCTCATGTTCTGGCGGAAATTAGGGTAGAACAAAAGAGTGGGCGTCTTAGTCAAATTTCTCATTAGTTAATCTGTAATTCAGATGAAACAGATGGCGGATGCATAATTTTTGGAGCAACATTAAGATTATCCAATGCGAACAGTTGCCAAATGGAAATGGTAGCACACTGGATGATGGTCAGAACTAAAAACATGTCAAGTTACAGCCTGTGTAGAGTCACAGAAGCTCCACTTATATGCTGTTTTATATGAGAACATAGGTTACACCATATGAATAACATGATTTACAATCATTTGTTTTAGCTTCGGTAGATCCCCCAAGTACTTAAACTTTCTTTTTATTTTCTAATTTTATTTAAACTTGAGTCAATAGTTTGCAAATGTCTGCATTTGTGTTTGTTTTGTATGTGACTGATGGACAATATTTAGCAGGATTTGGGATCGTTTTTGACTTTATCCCCTCAGTAAATAGGTAAAAACTCAAAATGACAGATGGATTAGTAAAATGGTTACTTGGTGACCCTTTTCTCAAGTCAAAACTATATCAAAACAGTAACTGAATATTTATATATCTGCTTATACATTTATCTTTATAGCAGGTAGGCTCTGAATTCTGATTGTATACATTTAGATGAACGTCAAACTAAAATTTCAACTACATTTTTTTCAAAACTTGATCTACACTGCAATGTAAACTAATAAATTTGGGATTCTGCTAAACAATTGTATGTAGTCTTAATTTCTGACTCGTACTGTTTACTACTTTGATAATCTGAAGTTTAAGTGAGAACATAAGATTAGTTTTATCCATTTATTGTCTGTACCTGCTTGTCCTTGGAGGGTTGCACTAGTGCTCATCTCCAGCAGTCATTGGTCAGGAGGCGGAGCACACACTGGAAAGGTCGCTAGTCCATCAAGGCAACACAGAAACACTCACACCTAAGGGCAATTTAGGGAAACCAACTATCTTGACAGCAAAAGTGGATAGTCAGCACAAAAACATATACATACACTTAAGAGTACTTTTATATCTGTACTAGAGTGTAGTCATCTGAAGAAAAAATACTGAAGAATGAAAAACTTTCAAGTAAAAAGGCTACTCAAGTGCAATCCCAGCCTGTTACCTAGCAACCCCAGCAGAGCTCTGCCCATCACCTAGCAACCCAATGGAACGCCAGCAGATTGGAAAAGTGCTGTTTAATCTGTGAAAATGTAATCATAAAGGCAAACACTAAAGGTGGGTCCAATGTAAAACCAAGGATGAGTACATGAAGCACTTCATGTCCACTATGGCGGATTCTGTGGCGGCACAGATGAGTTTATTCGCTTAGACTCTGGGAACACTGGAGTTTGTGGCATTAACCTTTTAAAAATACCTAGATTAAAAAAAATAAAATAAATTCTCATGGACCCTAAAGTGAAAATAGGTCAGCACTGGATCTTTCAGCAGGAAATTGAGATTGTATGGATCTGTATGCAGACTAAAATGCTTTACAATTAAAAAGAAAACTGATGCGAGATGAAAATCAAAATAGAAACTGGCCAACTCTGTATGCTTCAGCATTGTGAAATATATTAGAGAACTAAATGGCCTCCCACAAAAAAAGTTTCACAATTAACAGCAGGCGTGAACTTGTGCTGCAACAATTAGTTTTTAGGATTTTTTTTACAAATCTTCTGCATGTGTAGCAGTAAGTAGATGCAGGTAAACCAGAGGAGCATGATGCACTTTCCTAAAAGTACCAGAAAATGAAAAGGCAGCTAGACATGAGCTGATCTTTTAGTGTTAAACTTTTATTCTGTAGACAAAAAGATTTGACAAATTTAAATTACACAAATGCTTTAAAAAGGTCCAACAAAAGTGAACAAAATCTCATATAAGAGGACAAGAAAACGAAGGAAAAAAGACCAAGCAAAGTAGAAAACTGCAGCATGTCACAGACAATATTTACATACTTCAAATATAAGCTACCAGAAGACATACACATAAAAGCACATTTTAAAAAATTTTATAGAGGGACATATTCTGAGTATCTTCCTTCAGTGGTTCTCCTTGTCCAGAGACACTGCCAGCACCCTGCGGTCCATCTGTCCAAGTCTCTGCTTGGACTGATTGGACACCTTCAGCTTCGTCTGCACAGTGAAAACAGAGAAAGTCACTGCAATGATTCATTTTATTGAATTACACATAATCAGAAATCCTTCTGCAATAAGTCAACATGGGCTTAGAGGGCTCACATTAAACAAAATTCACATTTTTGTACTTCCATTTGGGTCTCCACTGCTTCTAAACAAATAAATTAAAATAAATAATAAAAAAAAAAAGCCCAAGTGCTTCCAAACAAAATAAAAAACACCCAGACATTTTTTGTGTCAAGTTAATATTTTTTGGTGTTTAGGAAAAAGTCATTAAAAAAACCCTTCAAAATGTAACGTCACAAATCAGTAGGCACTGCCCCTCACCTAGCAACCCCCACTTGTTACCTAGCAACCCAAGCTGAGTTCCAGCACGTTTGGTCACCTGGTTTTACCGCTGTACAATGGCTGCTGGAAAAGACAAGTGTTTTGACTTACCATTCTGAAAAGATGTTTGTATAATGTTAAAAAACAGCTCTATAATTGCACATTGCTTGCAGCCATTTTGACTTGCGCATGTAAATGTTGAGTTGGGGGGACGTGGCCAGCAGCAGCTCATTTGGATTTAAAGTGACAGGAGGCCATAAAAAGCTCGTTCTAAAAGGAGCTCAGAATAGGAAGAACTGACCAGACTGAAATATCATCCAAATATAATTTTGTGCAAAAAAAAAAAAAAAAAAAAAAAAAAGTAGTGAACATATATCTGTTCAAGGAAGCATAATAATGGATCCCCTTTAAGAGACAATAGCATTAGCGTAATAATTGCCTGTTTGTACCTGAGAACGTTGGTCTCGGGGAGAGTTGGTCTCCTTGAGGATCTGAAGGGGAGAGCGGCCCTCAGTACCTGGAGGAGAAATGCCCAAAAACTTACAAATCTATAAAAAGAGACAAAAGTTTTCACACCAATTCTTCCTCTTTACACACCTTTTTGCTTCAGTTTTCCAGACTGCCCCTTGTTTTCGTTGCCGATGCTCTTTACTGCCACACGGACAGCAAGAGGAGAGGAGCTTCCTTTGTTCCCCTGAACTCCTCTGGATCTCAGCCCAGTGGCACCAAAACCTTTCCCCAACCACTGCGGCTTGAACTCCAGCTGACTGGGGCTCTTCATGTCAAAGGTGGGGCAGCGGATACCTGTGCACACAGGTACCTGCTCTGGACTGGGGGCTTCTGGTTGCTCTGAGGGAGGCAGAGGAGATTTGGTTTTCTCTGCTTGCTTTGGCTGGACTGTAACAGAGGAACGGGCGTACGCATGATCCACGCCATCTACAACTTGGTCCTTTTCCACATTAGGTTCTGATAAAGCACGACTTTCATGGTGAATCTCAGCAAACACCTGAGAAGAAGTTGCCCCCTCATGGCATGTTATCAGGCTCATGCTCAGCCTCTTGTGCAACGGGGTCTCCCTTGCTTCTTCTGCCTCCTCCAGGCTAATATTCGCTTCCGTTTCGATCTCCATTGCCACCTGAGGATCCCAGAGAATCTCAAAGGGGCTCGAGTTGCCGACGAACACCTGAGAAGCTTGATCGGGAGCTGCTAAGAGGTTTGCATGTTCGACTACAGAGCCAAAGTCAGTTGCTCTGCGTGGACTGAGGAGCGGCTCTGTGGAGGCCAGCTCCTCGTCCTCATGGACCTCATCAACTGGATCACTGTGGCGTTTCTGAGGACCTTCAGGGACTTTGCCTTCAGCCTCGTTGTGGAAGAGCATGCCCAGGCGGCGGGTGAAGGATCCGACAGTCGCTGGGGGAAGAAAAAGCAGAAGTTCAAGTCAGGCCGATGAGGCTGAGTAAAACCCAACAGGAAGTTGCTTACAAAATATTTACCTCTCATGATTTCCCTCACAGGGGTGCGGGTGATACCAAAGGTAGGCGAGCGGGGATCGTTTACAGCCAAGGGACACTCACTTTTCACAGCTGCAGCAGAGGTCGACTCCTTTCCACAAACCTAAGAGGTGAAGTAAACTTAGCCAGCGCTTACCAGAAGTATTCATACCTCTTGACCTTGTCCGCATTTAGTTACTTTACAACCAGAAGTTGTAATGTATATAAACTACAAGTGGAGGCATTTATTTTATCATTTATCATAAAAGTCTTAAGAACTTTGATTTGTTGTCACAATAAACTCCAGTTAATATAAAAAAAAATAAACTCAGAATTGATAGTTTTACCACTTTGTCCCCCGTTTGTTCAAAGAAATACAAAAATAAATTTGATACAGTTACTGTTTTAATGAAGCAATTACAAATGGGAATGTTTAAGAGTAGTATTTGTGTGTGGGGTTATAATTTCTGTTTCCTAAAAAAAGTTACCAATAGTTCTCAACGTCACTTATCACAATTGTACCACAAAATATCATGATAAAACTTTAAGTCCATATCACCCACCTCTAATATAAAAACCATTTCAGTCCTTTAAGATTCCTCCCTGGTAAGGCTCCGCAATATTATAATTGATCATAATTGCAACATCAGTGTGAGCAATATTCACATCACAAAGGACCGTTTGTAAAGCAGTTATTGTTGGCCAATCTATTCCAAGGGTTATGATCTCTCATTTTTTATGCTCATGTAATATTTAGCAGCAAATACCTAAAACACTGAAGGTCAGAGTGAGAACAAGAGATGAGAGGAAAGAGAAAAAAGGCAAATATTTCTAGCAATACATTTGTTGCAAAATGTTCTAATATCATGCAGCCACTTCACCTGAATCAGGTGACCAAATTACCTTTCACAGAGAAATGCTAATGAGCTAATTCAACTCAAGTGTGTTGGGGCACATGCACAACTACAGACTCCAGGGACTGGAGAAGTGGTTAGACAAAACCATTTCTTTGGTTTTGTCCTGTTGAAAGCCCCCAGTCTCAAGCATTTTGTTGTCTTTTAGCAAACATGACCTCTTATAGTTTTCTTTTTTCCACTCTTCTATAAAGGGCAGATTCATGGAGTGCACAACCAGAAGACATCACCGATTCTTGAACCTGAGCAATGGATCCTTGTAGCGTTACCATAGGACATTGGTTTGCTTCTCTGATTAAAAGTTCTGCATGCCCAGTTATTTAGCTTAGCCATGTCTTGGTAGGTTTGCAGATGTAACACATTATCTTCTCAGACTGAACAATGCTTTAAGGTTCCAATATTAAGATAGTTCACTAATCAACCTCAGAGGCCTTCAAAGAGAAGCTGTATTTAAACTGAAAAATGGATGTACTGCTTTGTGTTGGTCTGTCTCAATAGGATGTATTCAAGTGTGTATTTGAACCAACCTGAATGGGTGTTCGATCAATCCCAGCAGAGGGAGAGCGTGGATCTATCAGATGACTCATATGAGTCTTCTTGATGGCTGGTTGTGGTTTTGCGTCTGCAGACGCAGCCATCTTGCTCTCACTTGTTCCCATAATGCCTATTAAAGGTTACCTGAATCACAGGTGGACAAAAAGCAAGCTTAATGTTAAAAAGAACACAAAAAATATGCGAATGATGAAGAAAGCACCAACATGAACCCTGCAAAGTGACCTTAAGTCAACACGTTTCTATCTAATATAACAATTAAAAAAAATTTTAAAGCTAATTTACTGTTGTTTCTTTTGTTTACAGGGGATTCTATACAGCCACTGTTCTAAAATTAACATTTCAGTGCAAATATCTGCAGCATACTTGCAATTATTGCTTGGGCAAAAGACAGCTGTGGTAAGGACTAATACAAGCAACAGCAAATCTGTAAAAAAACAAAACAGAATAATAAGTGAAATAATTATGTAGTATATTGACAGCGTTTATTTCCCAAAATACACAAAGAGAGAGATTACAAACTGTTCAAGCCTGCATAAAACCCGTATGCAATAGTAATAGATATTAAAAACACACAAAAAACGCTGATACATTTAAGCAATTAAATGTTAGATTAGAAAGTAAAGCAAAAACAATGCAGTTCAGTCAATGAAACGTCAATTATCTGAAGAGTCATCAGTTTTAATAATAAAGCCAAGAAAAATGCGTAAAGTTTAAGTTCACAAAGTGTTTCTTTACCTTAGACGAGACAAAGCCAATCGCTCCGCCACACAACTTCAGATCCTTTCACTTCCAACTTCACCTTCCGACAGGCAGGAAAACACGAGTTTTTAAAAGATTTAAATGGCGGGGTTGCGTGCCTCGTTCTTTTAAACGAGCCAATAAGCGCACGCTTCCGCTTTGCCGCCTCAGATCCGATTGGCTTAAAGCAAGCCACGTTTGAAATGGGCGTGGTCTATGCGTAACGACGTTTTTGAACGTTAAGCTAAACAGCCTGAGCCAAAGATAAAATATTCGTTTGAAATCTTTGAGAAAAACACCCATTTGCATTATTTGAACTCATTTCGTTTTGGAAGAAAAGATATAGAAGAAAAACGCGGTGTACTTTGCAAAACAGGTCAGTTAAAATAACTAAAAACGTAGTAATATTCAAGTTTAATTTAGAAAATTAAACATTTTATTGCTATACATTTAAAACATCTTTCTAAAAGATGAATTTCTATGTGAACATTAGTTATTCAAAAATATTTAACTTTAATGGATTATAAAAAGTGTAAGTAAATTTTAATCAAATTCAGAAAGAGATAAAAAAAAATCTCTTTTTTCTCCTGTTTAACAGTGAGAAAATCAGCAGACAATTTCAACTCTAAAAGCTTCCTCTTGATACCTGTAGTGAAAGTTTTTGGCTAATTAAATATCCCGTAAATCTCCCAGTACATCCAAGCTGAACCATTCTTAACTTGGTGCATCATTTTCTGTCTGTAAGTATATTTACACAGCATGTTCTTGTCTATATTTACAAAAAAAGTACATTATGTATTGTGACTTCTTCCAGCATCTCTACAGTTACATAGTTGTTAAAATCCCCATCAGAAGAAAACCCTCTCGTGTTTGGAATCAAAGCTTTATTGCTGGATATTATATTAAAGATCGCAATCAGGCTTCAAGTAGCCTGAAAACAATCATAGTGCATCAATTATGTTACAATACACAGTATGGCATATGGGAGTATTTTACAATAAAGCAAAATTAGTTTAAGAGCATTACAAAAAAGAGCAAAACAGAGGGGAGCCATAACAATC
Organism: Poecilia latipinna; assembly: GCF_001443285.1. Classification (NCBI taxonomy): domain Eukaryota; kingdom Metazoa; phylum Chordata; class Actinopteri; order Cyprinodontiformes; family Poeciliidae; genus Poecilia; species Poecilia latipinna. The sequence continues at coordinate 271,678 of NW_015113058.1, read as the reverse complement.
ATTCTCATGACGTGTTTTAAGTGTTACCCAGTTAATCACAATGAACAGACGCACACACATGATCATAGCAATAACAGTCCTGCTGGTTGCCAGTTCACTATCCTGGCAGATCAATGGTCACTAAGAACGTACATGATATAAAAACAAAGCTGCAGCACTTTTTGACTTGTGTTTCTTCTACTGAACTGCATCGACCTTCTGTCTTCAGAGCACTTCTGGGTGAAAAGCAGAACTTGTTGTATTATTACAGCAGCACTGTACCTTTAGTCACCTAAATCCTAAAAAGTACTTGCAGGTATTGAAGACTGGGGGAGTACTGAGTGTCATAACACAAACCAACCTAACTTTACTCGCTACAGAAGATACAAATCATCAACATGCTTGTTGTTTACTTTATTCATCAAAACTTCAAGTAAATAAAAGGGAACCTTTTTAACTCATTTGCTAGAACAACAATATGAGGACTAGCAAATATCTGAAACCCAGCAGCAGCTTGACTGAACAACAGCTGGTTGCTTTTCTCCAGCTGGAGACTGATACTGCATTATGGTACTCGTTTAAAACACACATGAACATCTAGCATGTCCGATGTCACAGTGTCCGCGTCTGCCATTTATATCCGACTATTAACTGCTCTGATTTCCCCCAAACATCGACCTTCGTTCTGAGCACATTCACACTCGATGAACCCTCGCTTGGCTAGTCCTCATTCACTTCCACCCTCCACTTCTCTCTGGCTGAAATGAGCCAGCAACGTGTCCAAGTCTCTGCGGTCGGCCGCAGCGTACAAAGAGCTCTCTCCCATCATGCTGAGAGCCATCCGTAGCGTGGACCAGATGTTGTCGGACATCAACGTGGCTGCTGCGCCTCCGGGTCCCCTCGCAGCTCTCGCTCCGTCTCCTGCAGCCTGCCGCTGGAGAGACAGCGCTTCCAGGAAGTGCTCCACAGCCTCTCTGTGGGAAAATTATTTATACGCACATATAAGAAAAGTCTTTATAAGAATCTACACGAACCATAATTCTTGGATTTTGCATATTACTGTTTGGCTACAAATTGGTGCTGGACAATACGGCTGAAAAATGCATCACAATATAAGGGTTTCACATCAGTAAATATTGATAATTATTGATTTGTTTTTTGTTTTAAATATGTGAAATCCTGCCAAAGTGGTGGAGTGACCTTTTCCTGTTTTATCCAGTTTTCACTCCATGTCGTTCAAGCAGTTAAGAGGCCCGGTGACAAAACCTGAAACTGCTTCTGTGCCAGTTACTCAACAGGTTGTTGCTAGGTAACCATAGAGTGAGTGAGTTGCTAGGTAACCAAAGAGTGAGTGAGTTAGTTGATGCCCCGAACCTTTCTTGGCTTGCCTTCACAGATTGAGTGGCTAAAGCCTTTCCTCTGCCTACATCTCCCAGAATGCTGTGCGGTTCTGGATCAGAGTTTGGTGAAATTACTGAATATTCGATACAGTGCGAAGTGAAAGTATCAAACATCCATTGTTCAAAGTTTCTGCATTTTTTATTATTTGAATTGATTTATTTATAGTTAAATAAGTAGGTATTTGTTTATTTTTCATTGTTATTTGACAAGATCAGTCTTCCATAAGAAACCTATTAAAATTAATAAAATTATTAGTCTTCAATTAGAAAAACTGTACAGTAATTATGTTTTAAATTCTACACAGAACCTGAATGAGTAGGGTAATAACTACAATTACTTACCATTTACTGTAATTATTTCACATCATATAAAGTCTATGTATTTATTTCTATAAACTAAAAATCAACTTTAGAGGGTTAAGTTGCAAAGACTACTGAAGACAGACAAGTTTTTTGTCTTAGAAACCAACTTCTTATCCACCAATTTAAAATGTTCAAAACATTAATGTGCCTTATAATATTGTTTTCTGATTAGACATTTCCTCACCTGTGTGCCCCTAAGTTAACGCAGCTGATTCCCAAGTTGTAGCGACTGCGGACAAAACCTGGCTGCAGTTCCAGAGCTTTCCTGTAGGCGGCCACTGCCTCTTCTGAGCGGCTCCCATTGGCCAGCGTGGCGCCCAGCTTGTTCCACAACAGATAATCCTGATTGTGCCACAAAATAAAAGGAAGTGATGAAGTTACGGCAAGCTCAGAAACAGACATACAGTGGCTAGGATCCCAGTGTTGACCTCTGACCTGTGGAGTAACGGAGAGGGCAGCACTGAAGCAGTCCACCGCCTTGTCGTACTCTCCGCTCAGGTTGAACAAAACTCCCAGACCGCACTGCAGCTGGGGGTCCACCTGGGAAGGGTCAGAGTTGGCTGCACGTAGGAACAGATTCTGGACATCGGTGAACAACGATCTGTGCAGGAAAACAAGAAGAAAAGAGAAGAAAACAGTCATGTTACAAAAGAGTCACTTCTGTAACATGAGTGCTGAACGTCTGCCGAGCTTCATTACTCACTCTGGCAGCAACGATCCGAACCGCTCCTTCTCCTTTTCCCTTTCCTGGCCGCCGTCTCTTTGACGGTCCCGCTCGTACTGCTCCCACACAGACTGGTATTTTGGATTGTGCTTCAGCCAGTCGCGCAACGTCTCACAGGCCTGCCTGTGCAGTGACTCGTTAGTGAAACTAACAGCCAGCGCCATCAGCGCAGTCAGGTTGTCCTTTTTCAGCTCTATACATCTGTTGGGGAAAAGCAGCAAAACAAAGGGAGGAAAGTTACATTAAAAGTTACATTATCTGTATTATTTATTAAAAAAAACATTCTTATGCTCTGCAATGCTCTTATATTTTAAATATAAAAACATTAATTCCCTATTACTTTTTATTTATAATTTTTACAAGTATATATTTTTTTCACCTAGCCTTAATATAAATTTAACAGTTTAGATTAAGGTTAAACAGCAAGAGACTACTTAAAAAAAAGAAAATACATGTTGCATGTATCTCATTGGACAACTGTATAGCAGACAAAATGCCAACTTAAAAGAAAAAGCATAATTAAATACAGTCATCTTGGTCAATTTTGATCGTTTCCACTATGAATCATAATTTTGTAGTTAAGGTTAAATTTTAAAATTATGTTCTGCAATTTCCAGGTCTCACCTGCGGAGGGCGCTGATGGCAGCAAATTCCTGCTCGTTCTCTGCCTGGCAGGTTCCCAGATATTGCCAAGCCTGCAATAAAACAAATAAATTTTTTTATTTATCCTCCTTTGCTTATACAAGTGCTGCCGCAAATTTTCTAATGTAACATTTATATATATTTTTTTCAGAAACAGATTTCAAAATATTTCTGAGAAAATTTTTAAAAACATGGAAGTTGATTTCAGATTTGGGGATATTTAGTTACTTTAAGTTTAACAACATTCAGAATGTTATTAAACTTTAAAATATTCAGGTTGGAATATTTTATAGAAATACAGATGATTTAAATTAAAGTTTGTTTTTCTGAAAATTCTTTTTACAAAAATCGTTCCTTCCTTTCACTTTAAGTTAAAAACCAAAAGTAGTGAAGTTTCCTTTTCATCCAAATTTAAACGAAAGCAAAGCAAACTCTTTTTCTAAATCAGAAAGATAAATTTATATTTTTTAGATCTTGGGACAAATACGTAACAAAACTGGGAAAATGATCAAATGAAATTCTACACTTTTCTTGGCACATAGATTCCTTTTTTTGTAAACTGAAAAAATATACAACCAAAAATATTGTGAGTGACTTTATCTGCGTTTGAGTAAAAATTAATTAAAAGATAAAAGCTGTGTTAGATATTTTAAATAATTTTCTTGTGGACTGAAGACTTTAAAATGGCCGCTGTTGCCGTCTCACCAGCTGGTTGTCTGGTTCCTTCTGGACGGCGCTTTCAAAGAAGCGCACAGCTCCCGGGATGTCGCCCGCCTCCATCCTCTTCAGTCCTTCTGAGAAAGGGTCTGGGTGGGACAAGCAGGGGTTGTCCTCCTCAAACTGATAGCCCTGTCAGAAACACAGCCAGGAAAAGTCAGAAATGGTCCAGGTACAGAAACGAAGGGGACTCACTGCAGCTTGGTTACCTTGTCGTAAGAGGAGCTGAGCAGCTGGTCGTAGTCGGACAACCAGGGATGGCTTTCTGCATCTCTCTTTGCCATCTCCTCCCACTCCTGCTGCAGCTTCTCCCAGAAATCAACGTCACTCTGGCAAAATCAGCAACACGCACAGTTACTGCCTGGTTAGTTCACATCAGACACGTTTGAGTTTTTACTTTTAAAGGAAAAAGATCAGCGCATTCAATGAGTTTTGAAACAAGTCAAAGATTTTAGAATCGTGCATCTGGAAGAGATGAACCAATATCAGCCCTGATTGGTGACTGCAGGGTCTGAAACTCAAAAGTCCAATCTTTTTCTAATCAGTGAACACACCATTTCTAAAGGCATCAGGTCACAATGACTGGATCAGAATCTGCATTTCAATTACAAATGTGAGCAAAACTTTGTCAATATTATGCTAGCATCTAAAAAATACAATTTTGCAATTGTAGTGTTTCCCATTATCTAAGAAACAATTAAAATCATAAACTTATTTATACGACAGGTCATTAAAAAACACGCCGCGCCGTCAACCTCATCCACTTCCCGTCATCGTCTTCTTCATGGTTTGTGCCAGTAGTAACATCGGATTGTTGATTATGTGAAAAAAGTTTCCATTGTAGTTTTGTGAACTAAACCAATTTCAATTAAAAAAATAAAAACATTATCCAACGTCAAAACATTTTTTTTAATCAAAAACAAGTTGGTTTTTTTTGCTTAAATTGGCATGTTTCCATTAAGCTAATTTATTTTCAAAATTTCAAATTGTGCCATTATGTAGTCAAAGGAAACAGCTGCCGAGGCTAAACGAGAGAAACCAAGACTCCCAGGAGATAATAGGAAGTCTAGATGGAAACCACAGTTTCCACCCTCCTTTCTTTTGAACATTTAAAATCCCAACATGTAAAATTTCTCAAAACAGCTAGAATATTTTAAACATTTCAATATTTTAAATGAACTTTGCTCAAAATAATCATATTAAATATTTTACCCCTTTGAAAAATATTAATTTTAAATATAAATTTTATTTTTGCTAGTTTTAACCCGTTAGCAGGCATCATGTTAAAGGGGAAAAAAATAATTTCCATAAAATAAATTGATAAGATTTTTTTCTCTTTTTTTATTTTTTATTTTTAGGCTTTGAGATTTGTCACTGACAGCAACAATGACTTTGAAGCATCAATACATTTTCTGCCTAAAATAAAACCTGAAGACCATTTTTAATCTTCTAAAACTAGTTTAGACTAAAATATTCAAACTAATAAGAAAATATGTTGGAGATTTTAACCCTTTAAAGGCCAGAATGTGGACGTAGCTTCATTGTTGATGGAAATGAAACCCCCAAACCAAATCCTAAATAATATCCTTTCAATAAATTTAAACGATTACTTGATCTTTATCATTATTATGTCCTGCGATATGGAAATGATGGTTTAAATGCATTTATTTTAATTGTCAGGTTAAAAAAGAAAAACAAAGATCATGAATCTTTGAGGAAGGTTTCCTCATCTTTTTCTTGGTTTAAATCCTCAACCTGTCAGAAGACAGTGTCTTCAGCAGCTTCCCTCCCAGTTAAACAACTGGATTTCCATCTGGATTTTCCCCTTCCACATTCTTCCCGTACCTCCACTGCAGCTTTGGCTTGTTGGAAATCCGGTCCCGACGTGGTGAACTCGTCCACCCAGGCTTCAGCCGACTCCTCCGACACCTGAACAGCAACGAAGAGCAACGACAATAGGTGGCACGAGTCTGCAGGTGCTGTGGCTAAGAAAACTGTTACAGGAACGAAGGATGGCGACATTTAAAAAAACGGGACAGAAAAGAGCCGGGAGGTGAATGTAAAGGAAGCAAAGATGAAAGCAAAATGGACACACAAAAAAAAAAATCATTTCTAGTTGTTCTTTTGCGTCTTCCTAATAAACTAATATCTAACAGACATTTAACAGGAGGTTACTGAATGCTTAATGCATCCTTAAATTAAAAATAACCATTATTTTATAAAACCAGCCTTCTGCTGCCACGACCACAGAGGTCCTACCTGCCTGACGACTTTGGCCCACTGCTCTGCTTGTTTAGCTTTAACTGTGTCAATCCTTTGATTCGTCTCTGCAGGTTCCAGGGGAAGACTCCCTCCCCCCGTCTCCACCAGGAACTACGATAACGAGGGGAGGCAGGGGCAAACGGAGGCATGTTTCGAGGGGCAGGAAGCAGTTTGTGGGCAGTTTTTTATATTTTGGGGAGGAGGGAAGGGAGGAATAAGCATCAAGTTTGAGTAGTATAGGTAATTAATTAACAAGTGGTAGTTGTTAATTGAAGGAATGGCATGCCAGGATTTTAAGGGAAGGTTAAAGAAATGGGAAAAATGTATTTAAGTTACGTCATGGAAAACGGTACACAGTCAAAGCAAAAGCAGGACTGACATATAAACCATTATTTTGAAGTTCAGTATTAACGGAAAGTAGCTTTAACGTACAAATAATAAGAGAATAATGACTAATATGATCTGAGATGGTAAAAACAAAGATGATTTAAAGTTTGCACTGAGTTTAAGACGCACTTTCTTATTGAGCCCAGTAAGAAATTAAAGACCAGTAAACTTAATTCTTCCTAAAGTTCTCTACTTTTGTCAACACATAATTGTCAAAGTTGGTTCATTAAGGGTTATAGGTTATTTTTTATGAGTTGAAATTGATGAGGCAGAAACTTTTATAGTTTGAACTGCTAGAGGCCTTTCAGGGAATAAATTAATTAATTACAAGTTTTTTTAAAGCAGGATTATTCATGACTCATGCAGAGTTTTTCAAAAAATATGCTGATAAGCATAAAATAAAAACAAATTTATGCCTGGTTAATCATCTCTAAAAACCCCACCTTGCTTTACGTGAAGAAAATGTGATTCTAAAATTCAAATTTATGTAGATGATCTGTAAATATGTTTGCTGGTAGAAAGATAAATCAAAACTTTTTTAAAACTAAATATCAGATTCCAAGTAGGATTTCTAAAATGGTCTATTTTATATGAAGTATCATTACATAACACAGCCCATGCTTTACATGTTATCTAAATTATCTTGAATTCTCTGGTAATCAGTGAAAAGTAAGTCAGATTCCAGGAAAATAAAAATAAATATATTTGTAACTTCTAGGTAGGTTTTGGAAAGTAACCTCTAAAATTCTGGAAAACAATCTGTAAATTTGGAGAAAGCGCCAGAAAGCAACCTGGAAGTAAGAAAAAAAAAAAAAGTGAATTCAGTTAAAGTTTTTAAACTTTGTGTTTTGGAAGTAACAGCAAGTGGTTTCTGGACGACAAAACACTCATCTTTTCCAGCAGCCATTGGACCAGTTGTAAAACCAGTTGATCGAATCTGCTGGGACTTGGGTTGCTAAGTAACGGGCTGGCTCGGCTGTGGTTGCTAGGTAACGGCACAGTGCCCGCTGAATGCGAGTCAAGAATAGAGAGGTTTTTGAAATCTGCTCATTTCCAAATGTGAATTTTTTTTGTATTGGGTCCCATTTAAAGTTCCCTAACGAAACCTGAAAGTTATGGGAACGCAAGCATTAAGTTTCAGAAAGTAACCAGGACATCCTACAAATTATGGGCTGTGCTACAGAAAACTAAAATGTTGGACTGTGTATTTATTTTCCCCCTTTCTGGTTTGCTAATAATTTTGTTTTCTTGGCATGAGTGATATTCCACACTATCGTGATATTTAGCAGAAACCCAGAACCAACGTCTCCTTTTTAAGCCTCTGAGACGAAGCAACAAATGCAGTGAAATCAAGGACAGAGGAAATATTGAGTCAACTGGGAAACAAACTGAGGTTTGCTGCACACGTACAGAAAACAAAGATATGAAGCATAGAGCTCCTCCATCTACAAAACAAATTTAATCTCCAAAGCTGTGCAGCCTTGAGATTCTTGTTACAGGGAGACTTGTGGCTTTATTTGGTTAGATTTGTGGAAAATATTACACCGATGAGTCACAAGACACAAACCTACGCTGTGCAAAAATGAAACAATTTGCTCCCCTGATATGCTCCCAGTTTAAAACCATTCCCTCCTCAGTGGGAAGTGACTCATACCTGGTTGAGGTTGGAGGCCCAGTTCTGAGCCTCCTCGGCCTGAACTTTATCTGTGAGCTGTTTGTCTGTTCTGCTCTCCACTGTCACACTTCCCTCGCCAATCTGCCTAATGAATCGCAGGAACTACACAACAACAAAACAAAATAAATAAAACAAAAGATGCGTTTACCATTTCTGGCGAGTCAGGTTTTTGCCAATACAGTGACTTGAACAAAGCAAAGTAAAACTTGATTATGCTTATGACACAGTTACAAAGATCGGTACAACGAAATGCAAACGAAACAGAGAAAGAGTACGTCGACGGATGTTGGAGAAAGAATGATAATTTAAAAGATTGAGCGCAGAGACAAGCGGCCCACCTCTGTATTTTGCAACTTTGGGTCATCGACCTTAGAAACAAGCTCATTGGCTGTCTGCCTCAGCTCGTCTCCAGCTTGATACTCCTTCGTCCTGTCAGATAAAAAAGAAAATATGTATGTAAAGACACCAACATAACTTGGGCTGAGGTTCAGTGAGAAGCAAGAGTTTAATTTTCTTGCGGTTATGAAAGCTGGTCGAATTGAATCCAGGCTGAAGACAAAGAACTGCATTGTTGCTTGATAAATGAGGCCAACGAAGGCCAAGGCTCACATCCTCCACTGCAGCTTTTATTCGTGTTTAATTGCCTTTTGCAAGATGTTTGTCAAACGGGAACATATTTAGGAAAAAAACAGTAGGCTAAAAGTGAGAGGAATGAAATTTCAATTGATACATTCACCTGACAACACGTCAATGTTTCAAGGTTTAGCTCTGAATGTGTTTCTGTGCTCCTCTTCTCCTCTGGTTTATCACAGCTTTCCATTTAGAAAAGCCATTTATTGTCTGAATAGACTTAAAGCAGAGCCTGCTCTCACCATTCAGTCTCCTTGTCCCCAAGGTCTCCGAGCCACAGCTTCTCCTCAGACTGCTCCAGATACTCCTCCGCCCAGCGCCCGGGATCTGCAGCAGAAACAGGAAAACATGCCGTTAATACACACCATCAAGTCTGAACCACATATACATCACGTAGGTGGTATAAAAGCATTTATAAATACCCCCAAATTAAGTTCCTTTTTTTTTTTTTTTTAAGAGCTCATCAAGTTTACTTTGTTTTATTTGTATAATCTATGATTAAATTCTGGTTTGAGGTTTGATGCTTTTATTTTGAAAGCACAATTTAGTTAGTATGTTACCATATTTTTATATATTTATTTTGCATTTGGTTACATTACAATTGTAAGCAACAGGGTTTTATTTTGACAGTATTAGAGTTTGTCGAAATTGGTTAAATTTTTTCCCCTCATTCATTCTGTTGAGTCAAAACGTTATTTTCTCCCAACATTTTATTGCCATAAGCTCTGTTAAGCTGCTCTCTTGACAGTTGGTGGTTACCGTAGCAACCGGTAACTGACAGCTGTCGGATCAGCTCTGTGTTTTAACACATATTTTAGACTAGTTTAATTTTGTTTAAGCCCAGGGTTCCATGTATAATTTTATCATGTTTTGCATTTGTGTTTAACTGTTATACATCTGTGCTTTTTAGCTGTTTACAACTGTTAACTGTTCTTTGGGAGCCATTGCTGGTTAGTGTAAGGTTATTTATTGTATTTTATTTAATGTAAAGGGGCAAAAGTTGCTGGACTGATGTTAACCACCAACTTCATTTTCTCCCTTACTATTGAACTTCCCTTTGGGATTAATAAACTAGTTTTGAATTGGAATTTGTTAGGTATGTCTTAATGTGTGATTTTATTTTCTGTACTAAAATATATATTAGTTATTTCTGTTAAAGATGTGGATTAATTATGTAAATTTACGTTAAAAACCACGATGCGATCACTGACAACTCGCCCCGTTTTCTGCAGAAACTGTTGGGCTGATGTTAATCACCAACTTGATTTATTTCTCTTGACAAAATAATCCCACGGTCTTAAACTTCTCCACAACTTTCTCCCAGTCCTGTCTGATGTGTTCCTTGGTCTTTATGATGTTGTTCATTCAGGTTAAATTACACACAGATGGGCTCCATAAACTAACTGTGTCACATATGAAGGTAATTATTTAGTTTAATAAGTTACATAACTTAATGAAGGGCTGTAATATACAAGCATTTGCTTGTTTTCTGATTTTTATTTGTAAAAAACATGAATCAGTTTCCTTTCACTTTATTATTATTCTCCACTTTCTACCAATGCCATAAAACCCAATAAAAGTTTGTGGTTTCAATTTGGATGAACGTGAAAACCTTCCAAGTTTTGAAAGTCAATGTTTGCCTGATTTGATTACTGCGCTCCAATTAAAAACAGAAGACATATGGCAAACCGAAGACAACACTGAAAGCTGAATCGCACATCCAGCGTTGCTTGAGAACCCAGAGTGAGACAAACTCGGATTACCTGCAGCCTCAGCGATAAATTCTCTCGTCCAATCAGCATCTGCTGCTTCACCAAGAGCATTTGTGGCAGCAGAGTCCGAGCCGGAGACGAACTCTGCTGCCCAGTCGCCTGAGAGGGCCAACGCTGCCACATCTGGTGCTGTGAGGGAGAAAAAACCACCACTTATACTTCTCAAAGAGGTTTGAACTAACTTCACACCACACCTATAGAAATAACCAGGGTTAGACAATATGGCTGAAAAATAATCACAATATAAATGTTTAATATTAGTCAATATTGATAATTATTGATTAGGTTTTTTGTTTTAAATATATGAAGTATTGCCAAACTGGAGGCATAACCTCCTGTTCTATCCAGAGTTTTCACTTAGCACCATTGTTTTTTTATTTTTAAGCTGTTATGAGGCACGATGGCAAAACTTTAAACTGCTGCTGCGCAAGTTACCCAGACGGTTGTTGCAAGGTAACCAAAGAAGTTGCTAAAGCAGTTCCTCTGCCTCCAGAATGCTGTGTGTTTCTGGATCAGAGTTCAGTGAAATTACTACATTTTCTATCAGATGTATTATCTACTGATATTGATCACATCTCTGTCGCGATATATATTGTTATACAAAGTTCCCTCAAGTTTGAACTGGGGGTGATCCACACCATCTTAGTAGACAAATGCAGCTCAATGCATAGCGGACCCATGGCTTAGAGACCAACAAAAAGAAAATATATGGACACACTTGATCAATGTGCGAGAGAAAGATACATGAACAATGTCGCCATTTTCGAGATCGACCTGAACAAGACGGAGAAGAAAAATATGGAAGATTATGTCAACAAGCTGCTAGTGAAACCATGAAGGGGCTTTAAATCTATGACTGAATACAATCAGTGTTTAAGCAGATTCATAAAGGACGTACTAACACTTAGAGCGAATAACAAGGTTCTGGTGACTGGCAGAGTAAGTACATATAGCAACATGTAGTAATGTGTAAGCTAAATGTCCGTCTTAGCTTGCAGATAAAAGCTACATTAGCTAAGCTAATTTTGCTAGTTCGGCACTGATATTTATCTTGGTATTACATAGAGGTGGGGAGAGTATTCAAGTAATTATAATGTACTTATATTGTTTACAAGTTAGATAGGAACGAGGCGAAAGCTTGTTCTAAGCTGTTGTCATAGCAACTCCATAGCAACCGCCTGCCAAGATGTCCGTCAGTTACAAAGTTCATGGACATGTGACATCACTTTGAATTGATTTATTGTCCAGCCTGAGGAATAACCTGAAGTGATTTAGCACCTCTCTGAGGAGCTTGTCTGTAGCTCTGCTGGTCAATCTGCTGCATTTCCTCCAAGAGCTGACCCATGTCAAATGTGTGTGGGGGTCGAGGGGGAGCCTGCAGGAACTCATTCACAAGCTGAAGGACAAAGCAGGCAAGAAGTCAAGAATGTATAAACAGAAAAATGTGGAATTAATTGTCCATTGGGGGGGGAAAAAAAAAAAAAATCAACACTGACCTCTTCCTCTGTTGCAATCTCAATAGGAGTGGGGGCGATCTGAGAGAACAGAAAATGTGTTTCACAGTAAAAACCAAATGTGGTGGATTTACATTAAGCTGTGATCAAATGACAAAACCATAGAAAACTCACTGTGGGTGTCGAGCGGTGCCGCCATGCCCCTTCTTCCTTGGTCATGTGACCAGTCAACTTCATGAGGGGATTGGCTCCCCCGCATTCTGCCTCCACCAGCTCCCGCATCGCCATGGCAACACAAGGATGAGGCAACGCTAGCCGGATCCCCTAAAAGCTAGGGAGAGAATTTGGATAATTTGACCTGGACCACATAAGAGGTAAAATATCAATGTTTTTTTACTGCTGATGAAGTTTAATTTACAGACACATGGTTGATGTTTGCCCCAGCAGATTTAATCTGCAGCATTTTCCCAAAACTATTCAAACCCCAAGCAGGTTTAGATTTAAATACATTATCAATCAACCAATTGATTTTAATAAGAAATGAGATAGAAATCGCTCAATAGAAAAAAATATAACAGGAGAATCAAATATAAAACAACAAAAAAACAAACACCAGCTGTTTCTATTTACATTTTATTAAAGGAATGTCATGTAGGAAAGTATTCATACCCTACAGAATGCAGGGTTTCCTTCAGTGTATTATAAGCCTGGCGGGCCACCAGGCTTTACTTGTGCCCCCACCAGGTTTAGCAATGTTATTTTATCTTTTTTTATTATTATTGCCTTTTACAATAATTTATAGTTGGTGTTTAGATATTAATCTACTCTTCCAAAAATGCATAACTATCAAGTAATATTTTTAAATTTCCTGTCAACTTTAAACATTTTTTAACTCAAAAACATGGCGGCCGGCTGGATGACTGCCGTAGCGCCCCAAGCACCAGGCGTAGCAAGTTTTCTGGGGGAAACCCTGCAATAATAAATGGAAAAACATTTGCATTATAGCAATTAAGCTCTTGTTTTTTATGTTGCATTAGAGTCAAACTCAAGGTAGATGCTGTTGGTTATGTTTAAAAAATATGCTTTCTTGCATGTTACTTAATATAACTAATTTTGATCTAAGTCTCGCTGAACGAAGCATCTCTAAAGACAGGTTGCACTGCCACCATTAAAAAGCAGCGTTGAGAAATGCAGCTTGTTGAGGGAGGGATGAGCTATCCTTTTTGCACTTTTTCATCATTAATGTTTCTCAGGAAGAAGTTAAGTAATGTTTTTCACAGCGGACAGAGCAGGCGAAGCCAAATCTGGAGGCTCTTGTCACATCAACTAATTCAAAGCCCATCTGCTGTTTTACACGACATTCTCTGGCCTTCTGTGAGCCATTAATAATGAGGACACGGAGGCCCGGCAGGCACTGGGACTGGCTGCATACTTCAGCTACTGTCACATCATTTTGAGCTTTTAATGCCACTGTAATCTTTCCTGATGTCCTTTTGTAATGTTTGCAAAATGTTAAAATTGTTGAGTTGGTTGACTTGAATGTTGTGCTTTGGTTTTCTTTGCGTCTTAATGTATTTTATTATCTCTTTTGTAAAAGTATGACTCTAGTTTGTGGTGTGGACCCTGGGAGGAATCGTCTCTGCCATGGTAGAAACTAAATGGGATTCTTAAATAAACAAATAACCAAACCACTCTGTGCTGTTACCGAGTGAATGTCAGCGAGCTGTTATAAAATAAAACTAAACTAAGCAAAAGAGGTTAAAGACGACATTTAAAAGCAACATGTACTTTCTGTTACCATGGAAACAGTTCATTTGGGTTACAAGACAGAAAAACATGAAGGTCACACAAAGCACAGCGAACTGCTGCTGTTTGAAGGCATTACAATAAATGATAGTGTTGTTTTGAGACAATTTTCAAGTAATGGCATAATAATGCAAGGACACATTCTCATTTAAATTCTAATGAACATTTAACGCAGGACGATATTTTAAATATCCAGAATAAATAAACAACAGAAATAACTAATTATGAATTATTACGTTTCTGTTATCAAAATTGTCCTTCAAAATAAAACAGGTTGAAACCAGACTGACTTTTGTCATCCAGTTTTTGACAGAAAGAGAAAAATTACAAATTATGCAAATTGAAATTATTGACATTTTATTTCCAATTTATTATGCGATTAATTTACCTGTTGCTACATTTTTACTGACAGAGCTAAGAGCTAATATAAGATGCTAAATTATGTAATCATCTCGTCTTATATAGGAACTGCCCTCTCATATATGGTGTGATTTCACATCTCCCTGGTAAAATAAGTAATCAGTGATCATTCATAGCAAGAAAAATTTATTTTTTTTTTTTCTTAGTATTTCTATGATATTACAGTTCTTAGAGAAATTAGAAATCAGCAGTGAGATTCTGATCAGTTCGTTTCTAGTTTTATAACTCAAACAGTTAATGTAACCTTTTGTCATATGGGCCAAAATCGTAGCGTCAAAACTTCGTACAGGCCAAAACGTAAACAGGATTTTGCATGTTTGCTGTATTGAAACAAATGCATCTAGTTTTCCAAAAAAAAGAAAAAAAGAAAGAAAATTGGCTCGAAAAAATGTATACGGGATTTGGGTCACTTTCTCAAAATGCTTATTTATTTAACCAAGTTTGATAAATTAGATTAAACCTGAGTTAGATGCAGTAAAGTCGCTTTTTCAGTAAAAGTGTGAGCACAGACATGGTTCTATTTATTATAAAATGACAAATATTTTGTGTTGTAAGAAAATTATGTTGGTTGTAATTTTACCCTTATTACAAATAAAAGGTCAAAACCCTCTGATGGATGTGTCAGATTTGTATCATTGTTGAATTGCAGTCCAAGGGCCACAAATGGCCCTCGGGTAGCACTTTGTAGGAAATGAATTTGTATATAAAGCATGTTGCAGTTTAGATAAGGGTATGGCTGAACAGATGACAGAAATGTGTCACATCCTGACCTACTCCAAATCCCCAACCTTTCTAGGGACACAACTCAGCTACAATTTCCATAATGAAATGTGTGGAAGTGTAATTTAATTCCCTGTCTATTCCATAAAAGTGAAGCATTTTTTTTCTCTCAACTAAAACCACCACAGGGTATTGCTCGGGAGGTAGACAATTCATTGTAGAATGCAGTTTTCCAACTGATTCACACAGCTGCTGCATTATGATTAGGGTCAAAGTAAGAGGATTAGACAAAGATATTAATGCTCACATTATCACAGATAAGCCACTGTGACACCTGTTTACACACAGCACTCAGTTTTTGTTATACACAGCCTACTTTTACATGCAATCTACGTAAAAGACCCAGAAAATGTTGAACTGTGCACACCTGGCAGCTTTCAGGAACGTTAAAGTGTTGCTACCTGAAGCTAACTGCAGCTACATTAGATTTCATACTCATTTTTATCCCATTATTTACCTAACATTCAGCTAATAACACAACAGTAAAACAACAAAAGATCTGAACTATTACAGGCCGCTTGCTTTTTGCTAACAAGCTAGCTACAGAGGGCCAAGAGAATCGATCATTCCTGAGGTGTTCACCCCGAGGAGGAGTGCGAGCAGACGGGTAGCGTGTTGTTCATCTCACCGCCGACAGCTCCGGATGAAGCCCAATGAGAGTAGCTCCGCTCCGGGATATCTCTCCACGTCCTGTCCGTCTCTTGCTTACACGCCGATAAAAGAGGAAAATCCTCCAGCAACCGTCAGGCAACGACTGCTGCTGCGTGTTCTCGGCGCCCCTTCTTTATTTACCTTCCTCCTCCATGACCCGCAAAGCCATTGACCGAGCGCCTGGAGAGAGACTAGCGACGTAGCGTAGAAGCGTATTCTTCAAACGGTTTACGCAGAATGGTGTCATACAGTAAAAAGAACGTAAGTTTACGTAAAATATGCGGTGAACGGAACAAAGTCCTGAAACGAGCATGATACAAAAACACATGTGGTGTCACTGGATAGCATGAAACTCACTAACAAAGAAAACGTTTTAGATAGATAGATAGATAGATAGATAGATAGATAGATAGATAGATAGATAGATAGATAGATGGATAGATAGATAGATAGATAGATTTACATAATAATAATAATAATAATAATAATAATAATAATAATAATAATAATAATATATTCAATCTATATTTATATTATTTATCTTTAGGACACTCAAAGACGCTTAAAATAAATACATTTAAAAATAAACACACTATATTTGTCTATCATCTATCTTTATATGGGTGTTTTGCATGTTATGTTTATTAATACTATTTTAGGTCACTTATGGTCTTAATGTATTTACCTCAGTAGAGATCAATAAAGTGTATGCTGTTTTATTTTATTCTGTTGTATACAATATTCACAAAGTTTAAGAAAATGTTTTTGCGCATAGGTCAAACCTTCAAACTGCTGTTAAATGTACATGACTTCCAGATCCTCAGACAAAATGCTGCAGAGATCTGTTAAGCTTGGGAAAATATTACAAGACCATTATTTTTCAGCACAAACTGAATCCAAGGAATGTAAAACGAACATGCAAAAAGGAAGCTATATATCAACTCAGTGTCAAAATACTAACAGGTTGTCTGCATGGGCGTAAAGTTATCCCAGATGCAGAGGAAGACTAGATCTTCCATAGCAAATCTACCTTCGAGTGTAAGGAAGCGTGATGTGCCAAAAATGAAAAAAGCCGAGGCTGTGATAAATCTAGAATCTGGGATTGCACCATAATGGATTCAGTCTGCATGTCATGGGTTATTTGAAATTATTTGAAGGTATGACTAAAGCAGATGTATAGTGTTACATTACTGTTTTACTGAATTATTCGGAGGTCAATTAACTAAGTATTCACTTTATATTGCATAATTATTCATTCCCCTTAAAGCTGCAGCAGCAACTTTTATAAACAATGTATTTTTTTTTTACACATTTGTTGAAACTGTCACCAAGTTGTGACAGTATGAGACAGATAATCTGAAAAAAATACAGTTGTTCTGCCTTCTCCCACTAACTGGAAACAGTAAATGAGAGTCTTAGCGCTGTCAATCACCACGTGTGCACGCTGCTAATCCTCCCTCCAGCTTCTTTTCTCATTTTTTTTTACTATACTACTGTGTTTTCCTGTCAGCAGCTTGCCTTGAAAGCTAAGGCTAGTTAGCATAGCCACCGATGATGACAGATGAACCGTTTTCCACCATTAGCACATTCACCAGGATGATTGGCAGCACAAAGACAAGACTGAGCAGTAGCAGGATTTACTTCAATGTTGCCTTTTGAATTATTTTTAGACCCTCCTTAAATAAAAAAGTAAAACTTTCTCATGGAGACGTCATATAGTGTTTTTATTATGAATTTTGCAATGTTTTCTGACACTTTTCAATAACAATTACTCAGCATAATCCATGTCGGCATTGTATCATTAATTACAGGTAATGTTCAAATAGTAACATAGTAATAATATAAGATTTTAACCAATGCAATTTTTATTCCTTCTTAACGTGACACTCGAAAACAACAGGCCTTTTATTTATTTTTTCACTGAGAGCCTTATAGCACTGCACATTAATAGGCTACACAGACAGACAGCAAGAGACACGGAGGGAGAGGTGAGGGGAGAAAGGCTGGGAGGGAGGGGAAGGTGAGGAGAAGCACACAGTTGTACATTCACTGAACCAAAGATGACAGATGGAGCGGGAAGGAAACAGAAAAACAACACCAAAATAAAACAAAAAAACAATTTATTTTTAAACGTGGACAAAAAATAAAATCCCCCGATGAAAGAAAATGAGCAAGACATATTGAAATATCACAACAATGTGCCCTCCGTTTTTTTTTTTTTTGGTGATGCAAATTCTTAAATTACAACAATATTACACACAAATCAGGATACACTCATCAAGCCAAAGATAATCATCCTTATCACTAATACTACTCTTTATTATATCTATCATCATTATACTATTTTCTGATTCTGGAAAGGTGATTCCTTAAATGGAAAAATAAATCATAATCTGCTCCCTCTCAGAAATGTGCAGTAAAAGAGAAAGAGTGAATGCATTGATAAGAACCACAGCAATAACAATAATATCGCAATAGTCATTGTTGTATGTACAGAAAAATTCATTACAATCAATACAATCAAAACTGCCCAAGCTGAGCGGACATTCTGGAAACAGCAGGGGTCGTGGGGGTCATGGATGGTGCTTGTGTGTGTGTGTGTGTGTGTGTTTGCAGTACAGTGTAGCTAGTGAAACAGTGACATGAGAGTCATTTATATGGAGGTCAGAGAGGTCGAGGTGCTGTTTTCTTATTTTGTGGCACAAGCTGCAGCGCTGCAAAGACTCCTGAAACTTTGACGACGTCAATTTTTGCGCGTAGGGGCTTTTATTTTGGAGTATTGCAGCAGGAGTGCTTGTGTTGGATGTTGAGGTCTGCGGTTGGTTATCAGGAGATCAATATAGAATACTGCAAAGTAAACCAGTCTTACAGAGGATCTCAAAGGTGAACATCCCCCCCTATAATTAAAATTATTCTTCACCTCTAAATGTGACATTTATTCTGTAAATTCAACATAGCTGTAGTGATATGGTTTTATCCCTACACCATGAAACAAACACGTCTTTTTTTTTCTTTTTTGCTTCAATTTCAGGCTTTAATGCACATATCCTCAATTACAATTGAGTGGATCTAATTAACCAGAAATAAATAAAAAATAGAACGATGTTTTTATCTCTTAGTTACAGCCACAGTTTGTATTTTATAAGGCAGCTAATTAGTGGCCAGAGTTGGGTAGTAGCTAGTTACATTTACTTGAGTAACTTTTTGTAAAAAAAATATTTTTAGGAGTATTTTTACTCTTCTTTGCTCTTACTTGAGTAAAATGTTTGGATATCCTACCCAATCTGAGTAAATTCACTGAATGAAGAACAAACTTTCTTTCAAAATTTAACCAGACACAGACCTGCAGTTTTTGTTAAACTTTATATTTAATTTAATAAATTTGGAAATTATTATGTTTTGTGCCTGATTTTGTTATTTTGTAACCATATTCATATGAATTATTTTCATTTTGATCTTTAAAATACCAACATTTCCACATAACTTTATATTTTGGTTTATTTGCTGATGTAAGTTTTAGATATTAAATCCAAAAATGATACGGCGTACTTGAGTAGCATTTTTACCAAATAATTTTTTACTCTCGAGTAGCTTCTTGCTACTTTTTTACTTTTACTGAAGTAAATATGTTGAAGTGATGCTACTCCTACTTGAGTACAGTTTTTGAGTACTGCACCCACCTCAGGTGGAGGAGGCATAATGCTGTGGGGTTTTCATCTAGAGAAACTGATCATTTTTTTAAACTCTTCCAAATGGCAGTCAGCTCTGATCCAAAATCTTCATGTGTGATGAAAAGCTGAAGATCAAGATGGATTTTATTTCTCAGCATCACAGAAAGCACTGAAATTAAAAGATGCTTCTAGATACCAGGAACCGGAGTTATGCAGTGAGATTATTGTGTTTTTCTTGTTTGTTTTTCAGTTGAATTTTACAGCTTAAATGTCTTTGGTAGCAGAAAAGGTTTTAAAATGTGTTTTAACAGGGGTGTGTGCACATTACAGATCCACTTTATTACATAAATGGAAATAAAACTGCAAAGACATTGAGGTGTTTCCTTTGAACAGCTAAGTGCGTCTAATCTCACTGCCTCCACTCTGTGGTTAGAGGAGATGACACAGAGAGGGAGAGGGGAGCTTGTGCACAGACTTTCTGAGTCTAACAAAGAGGTGTCGGGATCAAGGATTGCGTCTTTGCTTAAGGATCGACTCAAAGCCTTGTTCCAGCTGACATTTTGCTTCATTCTTCTCATTAACAGAGGATAGAATACAATCAATATTTTTCTTGATGATTAAGCAGTCCCTTTCAACCAGCGTTACACTATACAGACACCGATTTCTGCTTTAGAACGAGTGCACCACAAACGATTCTGGTGGAGGGGGTTTGTTAGGCGGGTAAATTACATTAACTGTACACATTGTGCCATTGAACATTTAAGTGGAGAACAACAGCCTGTTGTCGGCTATAGGTCACATATGGCGTTTGAGCGTCGAGAGTATTACGGTGATTGTGTTGTGCGAAGTGTTTGTAAGCATACATTCCTTATACTAGTGGCGTCAGTTTGATATTAAAAGTGTCGGAGTGTGTGACTGGGGAGCTGATTTATGGAGAGATGCGGCTCAGTAGCGGCGGGCGTTTCCGTCTCTGCCCTCCTTCTTGATGATGATACGCTGGTCGTCGCTTGCGTCGTCAGGTGACTCCGCTGCCTCCTCTTCCTCCTCCTCTCCATCGCCCTCCGTGTCGGCGGAAATGCCCATACGGGATTCGTAGGACTGGGAGAAAACAGGAGGGCGGAGTGGATAAGTGAAAAAATAAATCGATTTATCCAGACATCATTCAGCGGGAGATGACCTCTACCTCCATTGGGTTGACGATGATGGTGAGCGCCGAGTCGTCCCATTGGTTGCTGCCCTCTTTAGCCCCGCCCCTGGAGCCTTCACCTCGGCGATGGATCGAGCGAATTCGGAAGACACCGAGGATCACCATGACAACCAGGAAGCCCACACAGACCATAATGATGACGGTGGCTGCTCCTGGAACCACTAAAAGAAATGAAGAAAAAGTGTGACAATTCCCCATGTTTTTTGTAAAAGTTTTGAACATGAGCATCTGAAAAGTGTGGTGTGCATTTAAATTTAAACCCTTTATTCTGATAACTCTATTTAAAAAAAAAAAAGGACAATGCAGAGAATGGTCCTCTGTAGTCCTCTACTTGGTAGATGAGTAAAGGTTTGTTGAGAAAACTGATGTTTTGAGACGTCCTCGATCCAATCTTACTGAGTTGAGTTTTGTGTGAAAGAGAATTGGCAAAAAAGAATAAGTTGTATTTAAGTAGACGTGCCAACTTCTTAGAGACAAACAGTGAATCTGAAGGCGATGAATGGAAATGCCACACTGCAACCTCCTCACTGTCTAAAGAGCCAATTTTACCCTCAGTCCAGCTAATTAAACACATTTCAGGCTGCAAATGTTACTTGGCCTTTTCAATAAAGAAAAAGGACATCTTGGTGGACATCTACATTAAAAATGTCTTTTTTAAAAAGAACCATCAATTTATTCCTATTTTTAGTTGTGTATTTTTTTTTATTTATTTCTTACACTAGTGGACTTTATTTTACAGTAATACAACAGAAAGAAGGAAGAGGGAAAAACACGCGGCAAAGGGAAACAAACTTGGCACAGCAGCCACTGCGATATGCGATGTTGTTATTTTTAGGTTTTTAAGTAAAGAAAAACATAAAGCTTCTGCAAAAAGAGGCTGAATAAATTTCCTTCTGTGGAATGTTGATATTGATGGAAAATTATGTAAATAATTGGGAAGAAAAATAGATTTTAAAAAGCATTACTGGCACTTTTACTGTCATTTATTGGCGGAAATTCAATAGATCTATGTCTTGAAAAACAAAAACAGCTCAAACCCACATTTGTTGTTTTATTTATATTAAAAATGGTTGTTTCTTAATAATGTTTAGCTAGCGCTATTAAGACCCTATGCAGAAGATGCGAAGAGCCACTCGAGGCTCTGGAGCCACAAGTTGGATACCCTTCGTTTATCACAACATTAAAATACATCAGAGTTTGTGGTTATGATGTGAGAAAATGTTCCTGGGGTTTTAATTTTCTGGCTGCAGCTGATCTTTATAAGATACACGTGTCAACGTATCATCAGTACAATCAACAAAAGACCTGAAAAGTTGTCCTGCTGGTTTTAATATTCACATTAACTGAATGAAATTTACCTCAATGGATCTACATTATTAAGATTTCAGCTCAAACACATGAAGGTCCTGCCAACTCTGTCACAAAATGAGGATTTCTATTCCTGTGAAATTCTCCTCCAGATCCATTAATATCCTGATGACTCTTGGAGCCGTTTATGGAAATGCATTAAGTTTAAAGATGTATTTATAGACCAGTTCATTAGATGGCCATAAACTAGCTGAGAGGTCATTAAACAGGAGACAACTTGTTCTTTTATCTCTATTCAGGACAGATTAAATGCTTTTGTTTCTTGATTCAATCTTAATGAAAGTCAAAGATGTTTATTGATATGTTGCTACCATCAGCCTGTTCCTCTGAGACAACCTTTATTGAAAAGAGGCAAAACTTTCCATCTAGACAACATGAAATGTGACTGAAAAGTTAAAGTGATAATTATTTAGCTGCATCACTGAAAGACAAGACAGAGAAACAGAGTAGAAATTTAGCAACTTTGTTATAACAACATTAACATTTTTAAGTATTGAGAAAAACGTTAATTTTAAATCTTTGGTTTCACATTATTGGTTGTTCACTCTGAGTGTCTCTTTTGTCTACACATACAAATGAAAGACAAACCAACTCCTGCAGCATTCCTCCTCTGCTCCTCATTTTGATTTGCAGGTCCTTGACAAAAGCTTAGATCTGGTCACTATTTTACATTTTTAGAAAGTCCAGTGATTCTTTGCTCATGTTGCTATGTGTTGGTTCTGCAGCTTTTGAAAGCTGAACCAGCCATTTGCCTCAGTCAGGATGCTCGATCCGTCATCAATAAGCCTTCCTGCCACCCTGCCTGCTCACCTGTTTGACCCAAACCCTCTGTCAACCTCCAGGATTTAGCTGCATGTCAGTTTGGGTTCCACTGTTTGGTATTCAGCTCAGAAAGCCTGGCTGCCCTCTGCAGGCCTCTGCGATCCACTCAATGTCACACCTGGGAGTCGTGCATGGAGGCCCAGCCTAATGTCAAATCCTTCTGGCTGATTTTCAGAGTATTATTGTGTCAGTCATTTAAAACAATAACAAGATCAACCGCCACTTTTTCATGAATGCTGAACCAGCCGCCTGGGACTGTAACTAAAGCAACCTCTAATTTTAAAATTTACGCTACACATTTCTTATTAGCATTTTCTGTTTAGTAAAGCTTGTATTTTTTTGTTGATATTTAAAAGAGACCTATTATGCAAAATTCATATTTTGCACGCTTTTGTACTTTCATTTGGGTCTCAATTGCCTCTAAAAACAGCTCAAGCACTTGGAAAGAACCCAGCTGGTTACTGGCAATAAGTTACTGTTTTTTGGTGTCTGGAAAATTACTTGTTTTAAAAACCTTCAGAATGTAATGCATCAAATCAGCAGGCACGTGCCATTGCCTAGCAACACCAGTAATGTTAGGTAGCAACCCCACCTAACATTTGGTCAGCTGGTTTTATCGCTACACGCGCTGTACAATGGCTGCTGGAAAATACAAGTGTTTTGATTTCTAATTACCATCCAGAAACCATTTGCTGCATTCTTGTTTGTTGTGCAGAAAGCTCCACGTCTGCTTTTCAAAGATGTACGTGTGTATAATTGTGCCTCTGTTTGCAGCCATTTTCATGTGCAAGAGTTTGGAAGTGTGGCCAGCAGCAACTTATTTCAATTTAAAGTGACAAGACACCATAAACAGCTCATTCTGAAAAGAGCTTACCATATCCAGAACTGACCAGACTAAAATCTTATCATCAAAGAATAATTTTGTGTAAAAAAGGTAATGAATGTGTTTTGTATAGCTCATAGACATGTACTAAACTATTCAAGGAAGTATAATAGGTCACTTTAATAAGTTTCCTGCTACATCATGGAAGGCTTAAACTTTTAGGGTAAGAAATGAGTTGTCAATCAGGCGGTTAAGGGAATATTACCTGAGTTGCGGTGTGGGTTCGGCAAGGTGTGTCCACTCAGCTCTCCAGAATGATGAGATGGATGGAGGAACTGCTGCTGTGAGGCCAGCAGGTGGGAAGGGTGGTATAGGCTTTCCAAAGAGTGGAGGAAGTTCACCTGAAAGTAGTGAAAGCGTTAGAAACTTTAAAACTTAGAAAGTTAATATAGAACATTTATTATAAGACTATCATCAGCTTTCCAGCTTTTGTTGGAAAAATGCTTCGAAAGGTCAAGGCTAAGATCTGAAAACTGTTATGGATGTTGTTTGAGCGATGTTTCTCGTTACCTCCAGAGTCAACTCATTGCTCGTGTATCTGCCATTCATCTCGGAGCACGACAGGCGGAACCGCCTCTCGAAGCGTCCAGAGCCTCTGGCCAGGCGGTACCGGACTGAGCGGAGGACGTCCTCGTACACAGAGATGGATTCAGCACCTGGAGGAGACGGACAGGAAAGAAGATCCCAGAGGCAAGAAAAGGAAGACAGGGAGACAATGTTTGGACAGTCACAACAGAAACAAATATCCTGCCCTGCAAAAACATTCATACACCCTGAACTTTTTCACTTTCTACTGGGATTTTACATAGCAGAGCAACACAAAGCAGCAAATCCAGGCCTTGGAAAATGAATGAAAGTAAAGGTGATTTTCCCTGCAAAAATGTCAGTGTGGTGTGCATATGTATTCAGCACATTTTGCTTCCGAATATAAACGAATACAGTCAAATGCCTTCAGAAATCACCTAATTAGTGAAACATGAACATGAAACAATGTGTGCTAGAAAACTAACATAGAGCACAACGATGTGTTAAAATGGGCTAGAACTGGGCAAGATGGCTGAAAAACAGGTCAAGATGTAAGCCTTTCATTTCAGTTGATACTGATAATTATTGATTTGTTTATTGTTGTAAGTATCTGGAATACAGCCAAACTGGCAGTGTGACCTTTCCTGCTTTATGCACAGTTTTCATTACACACTTCTCACCGCACAGCATTCTGGGAGATGTAGGCAGAGGGAAGAGTTTAACCGCTCAACCTCTCACAGCCATCTAAGCGGGGTTAGTGGCATCTACTAACTCGCTCACTCTCTGGTTGCCTAGCAACTCGCTCACTCTTATGTTGCCTAGCAACTCAGTCTTTGGTTGTCTAGCTACGACTTGTTGACCAACTGGCACAGCGGCAGTTTAAGGTTTCACCACTGTGCCTCGCAACAGCTTAAAAATAAAAATAATAAAAATAATGATAAAAAGACAACTTTGTAGAGTAAAAACTTTGAATAAAACAGGAAAGTTTGGCTGTATTTCAGTTATTTAAAACAAAAAACTAATCATTAATTACCTCTAGCCAGTTATCAACTTCGACTGGTATGAAGTGTTTACATCATGACACGTTTTTCAGCCACATCGTCCAGCCTTGCTATATGCTTCGTAAAAATGATCTTCTTTGTGAATCAATACAGGTGAAATAATATTAAAAATGTACTGCAGAGCAGCGTTACCTGTAATTGCGATGTAAGCGGTGGTATTGATGATATCCAGTCCTCGCTCTCGCACAACGTCCATGTCTACCAGAAGCTCCTCCCGCTCTGGATTCAGCTCCTCCCCCAGCGGCTGCACCTCACATCCGTCCAAAGTGTGAGCCACGGCATCCGACATCAGAGCTAAGAGGCAATGCAGAATATTAATAAAACAAACATAAACGTTTCTGAGAAGAAATTAAACGGCGTTTCAAGAATTATAAACATTAAATCTCCATATCTTTGCTCACCTCCGCCCTCCATGCCCTGTGCAGCCGTGTTGACAGCATGCGACAGTGAGCAGACGATCCGCAGCTCCGGGAAGAGGGGGACGCCGCGGGGTCCTTCAAACTCAGGGGCCGGACGGGCCAGATGTGGGCCGACCCCAGACAGAGAGATCTGAGGGGCGTCGGGCTGGAGAACCACCAGGTATCCCTCCAGCTGTTTCAGTGACAGGCAGCTTTCCTCATTGAAACACCTGCAAGAGAGATACAAACAAGAAAGCAGATTTATTTTACAGCCTTTGAATGGAGTATTCAATCAACCATTTAAATTTATTGAAACGTGTTAAACACTAAAATAACACATTTCACTGCGGTAGAACAATTCAGTGTTTGTGTTCTACCATCACAAATGCAAATTTGGACTTTAACAGGAAACATAAGATCACATGTTACCAGAGGAGGGTATAGTACCCAAAACATGTCCTTATGTAAGAGCAGCACTACTTCAACATGTTTTTGCTTAAGTAAAAGTAAAAAGCAGCCATCCAAAAATTACTGGAGTAAAAAGTACTTAGTAAAAAGTCTACTCAAGTACTGAGTAACTGATCAAACATTTAATATTTAAAAATTACATCATCAGGTAGATCAGAATATAAAATTACATGGATATTTTGGTATTTTAAAGGTGAAAATGAAAATAATTTATATAAATAACAAAATCAGGAAAAAGAAACATTTTTCCAAATTATTGTTTTTAAATTTAAGAAACTTTAACAAAAACTGCAGGTGTTTTGTGTCTGGTGAAGTTTTGATTAAAACAAGTTGTTTGTTCTTCATTCAGCAAAGTTACTCACAGAGTGTAGAGTAATCAGCAATTTTACTGAAGTGAGAGTAGAAATACTTCTCCTAAGTCCAAGTAAAAAGTAAAGTGTAGTAAATATTCTCTGTTGCTGATGGATTAGCTTGGCAGCTCTGAAACATTTTTCTTATTTTGTGTGTTTTTATCCTCTCTTAGATTAAAGTAGGTCATATAAATCTGAATTAGACCGTTGTAATAATCCACATCTTTACAT
>NW_015113058.1:216367-241450 GCF_001443285.1 Poecilia latipinna | reverse complement strand
GTGTACAGTGTCTATAGATACCCAGAAGGGTGATGATGATGATGATGATGATGATAAGACTGTTTATTCTCTAATTAACCATATTATTGTGGCAGAAGCAGAAGCCTTCATTTCTTTTTTTTTTTTTGTTTGTTTATAGCTCCTTATGGTCTGGTGATAAGGGGAAGACAATTTGTCAGCTTTTAAAATTAAACCAAACATATCAGTGAATCCGACTGTTGTGCGTTTCGGTTTTCCGGATGCTGCAGCGAAAACCGACTAAATTTGGGAATCTTTCTTTGGCTTTAATTTTTAAAAAGCTCAGAGGCTTATGGGGAGGAGATCAAACCGATGCTGAACATGACTTTAGGCAAGCGTCTCTGACAGCTCACTCCTCCTCTTCCCATGTGCACCAACATCTTTAAACAGAGTGTGACATGCTAAACGAAATCCTCACAGTTTATCAGTGTTGGTTTTATTTTACTGGTTAAACAGTGTCACCTTGATGTGAGGATTTAACTCCAAGCAGAATAGCTGCAGAAAGCAAGGCAGAGTATTAAAAAAACAACCTATTCCCCTGCTCTGCTTTTCCACTGTGACCGCGTCGCCGTTTATCTGTTGTGATGCTGAAAATAACAAATGTGCAAAAACATTTCTGCTGCGTAAAATGTAATTTTCCTGCAGGAAGAAGAGAAAAACACTGAGTCAATGACAAATTGCAACAATTTCTTTACCAGTTTGCCCTAAAATTCACCATCATATGTGAAAGGGTATTAAGCTGATTAAGTGGTGTGAGTGTGTGTGCTATATATCCACTATCAGAGTAAGCAGCTGCTTCTATCGGCCTCTCCAGAAGGGCCTGCTGTTCAGCCATCTGGTTGACTCCTGGGCTCAAATCAGTCTAAGCTTCACACACGCAGTAAAACATGGCAAAGTGAAGAAAAAAATAAAAAGTACTCTCCTTGAGCAGAAAGCAAAGAGGGGAAAAAAAATCTGTCCATGCCCTTGAATCCCTGGGATCTTTAAACTGTCAGATAAAAAAAAGCCCACAGCTTGATGCATAGCTTCATAATCATCTTAATCTTCTAAAAACATGCAACTAAAACATTCATGTCTAAAGATAGCAATGAGAATATCTGCACAGGCTGCTGGTGAAAGTGCCGGCTGGCTGTGCCCTACAGGGAAGCAGCAGAAGCTCGGGAAAACTTTTCCCTTCGTTCAGATTCTCTCATCAACTTTGCTGCCACATCCCATCCCCCAATCATAAAAACTCACACTTCAGATTCTAAACCCGGAGAAAAATAACTAATATAATAAGTTTCTCCACTTGTACAGTCAGTAAAACTTCTGTAAAGTTAAAAAAACCCAAAACAGCTGGAACAGGATACAGGTTTGCACAGACTCTCAATGTTTACGTGCAGTCAGGGCCGGCGAAGGCTTTTCAGGGTCCAAAGCAGATTTTAATTTGAGGCCCCCATACTAACATGTCAACACCAGATACTTCATTATTCCTTGGCGACTCCATATGTGTAACATGCCTACTACTATTAGTGTAATGTGCAATTATCTGACATCATACTTATCATAGCCTTTGATTTTAACCTCACAGGAATAGCAAGCAAGCAAAGATGCTCTAATTAATTCACATTTTGAAATGCAGAGTGGTATTTAAGTGTGGCATGTTCATTTAACTATTGGAAGTAACATTTGCAGACAAACACTGAATTAACAGTAAACAAGTTAGCAGGTTTAATATATTTTGTTAGTAAAATTTGGAAGAGATGCGTAAAATGTACAATCTATCACTATGGAGTAAAATCGAATGATGCTTTTGGGCCCCAAGCAACCGCTTAGCTCACATGTGCCTTGGGCCGGCTCGGCATACAGTGAATGTGCGCTGTGCACTAGGAGCAGCAGATGATTGGAAGCTCATGGAGTATTTGATCAATTATGTATTTAGCACACACATTTGATATGTAGGGGGATTTTTAGTTGGCATAGCAACACAAATAAATAACCAGAAATATACAAATAAGGAAAAGTTTCTTTCATTTTAGACATTAAAGCTAAAAGTCCATAAAAATCTAAAGATAAATGATTTATTATTTAATTTTAACCCACATTCACCTTAATTCAATAAACAGGCTCCACCTGCTGCTGACTGTCAAAGATAAAGTAATTGAAGGCAAACCAAAGAGGTCAGATATTCTTTGTTATCTTCTGCTAGTATATATCTCTGTTCGACCTTTACTGCACATAAGTCATTATCTCAGCCGAGTCAAGGTCCACATTAGATGGACTCAGTGTGACGCAAAGAAGCAGCAGTGCAACACACAAAGGAGTCAATATTTTGACAGCTGAGGAAAAGTAAATGTTCGGTATTTAATTAAACTATTAGTGAATCTTTTCATCAGATCTGTGCAGAGGCCGACTGACCATCAATGGAAAAATGCAACTCTGAGAGAATCAGGCGCTCTTCCTTTCTTTTGCCCTAATTCCACTCTAAATAAAACACATAACATACATTTTACACAGATAAATCAACCTGGCTGCCGATAGTGACTCCATGCGACTTCACCAACTTTCAAGGTCAGCTTATTATAAACAACTTTGGGCTTGTCTTTTTCTAAAGTTACTTGTAAATCTCATGAGTTGCTGGTGTTTTGGGCTCGTTTTTGAATGTGAGGTTTGCTTATCTGGCCTTGGTTTTCTTTGAGAAAAACCCATAAAAACCTACACCAGCTCCCCACAACAAACCAAACAAGAGCAGTTTGGTTGTCTCTTCCACGCCCCCATTTCCTGGTTATTGCGCCTGCCTGAATTGACTCGGCACATCCCAAGAGCCCAGAGTGACAGGCACACGAGTGATGAGACAGCATGAGAATGAGTCGCAGTAAGTGGGAAAAATATGGGGAAAAATATAATAAATAGTGAAAGAGAGCATACTGAAACGTCTCAAAGGCAAGTTGCACTGAGACATATTGCATCAAGAAATATGTGCCCACCAAGCTAAGAAGCAATATATATATATGGATAAATAAAAATGGCACCTTTCTGTTCAATGTGATACGTCTGCAAAATGCACTTTAAAAGTATAAATAATTTAAATAATTTAAACTATTTAAAATTCTTATCAGAAAAGTGTTTAGAATAATTTTGCTGTTGCTAATGTATAATGTCATAGTGAGTGCATATATGCCAAACAGCCTCTATTTTACACAATATGGTGTGTTGACCGTTTCCATGGATTGTCTCCATAGAGCTGGTTGCTTGTTTCTCACAAGATCTGCCAACACTGGTGAACATTAGCTTCTTCTTTGTTTCCAGCTTTAAAAAAATGCATATTTATGTTTCAATTCCAAAATAATTTTAATGTATTTAACATATTTAGCAGATTTTAGAAGTAATTTGTGTTCCTATCCCTAAACATATATTGTGGAGGTTTTTCTCCTGTGCTTCAGCTAGCTTGAGCTTTTCTTGTTGCTGCTTAAGACACAAAAAGTGACAGTTGTGAGTATTTAAGCACTTGTTTTTGTACTTATAATGTGACTACACTTCATTATATCATAAATTCAGACACTTTAGATAATGTGTGATTTCTAATCAACAAAAAGTCAAACGTAAACAGACAGATTATCTTGTTTATTTGCTCAACAATAGCTCCGGTTAAATGATAGTTGCCTGTCAGTATTTTATGTTTCTGTCCATATTCTGCGTAGACTAAAGCTAATTTACTTATTCGACGCTGACAAAGTCATGACTTCGTATCAAACTGTTTAAAGGCATAGTGAACTTAGTGTATCCAAATTTCTCAATCTGAAGAAAGTAATCAACATTTATCACTGTCATTATTTTGATATTCAAGTAGAAATAATTTTGATAAAGGAAGTTGAATTTATTGACAGTGAGAAAAAATAGTTTTTGTGACGTGTGTAAATATCTTGTTTAAAATGTAAGGTCTCTAACCTCTTCAATAATTCACTTTCACTTATGACCTGGAACAATTTGTCTTTATTTCGCTGCTGTGGTTGGTGCGTTGTTTGTGCTCTACTTTGACCTCTTTATATAACTCTCTAAAGGTCACTGCATGACTCTGCTTTTCATAGGTATTTATATTTGACATACTGTTTCATCTTTTCGCCTTACGCATTAAGAGAACTCAGGGATCAAAGGTTTCCTTTTTACAGTTAAATTAAATCTTTGTTTATCGTCAAATTTCCCGGCTACATTCAGTTTTTCTTGGGAGAAGATATGTCATTTTAAATTTTCTGTGGTGCTGCAAATGATTCAGATTTCATAGAACGTTTTTATTAATGTTCTTCTACCTGAGGGAAGTGGTGAGCTTGAGAGGTCGGACTCCAGGGGTGGCGAAGCGAAGCGAGTTTCTGTAGGTGACCTGCTGAACGGCTCGGTTGAAGCTCTCGATGTCGTCTCCCTCCAGCACCAGCACCGACTGACTGGGGTTCACATGGACCTGGAAGGACAAGTAATCGACATTTTACCATACAGGTTACCCCTCTGTGAAATCAAATTAGACTTTTAACCTTCAAAGCAATACAAAAATTTAACATGTAGTGCCTTGGAAATGTATTCACATCCTCAGATTTTGACACATTACAACCACAAAATCCCATTTATTTTTCAGTGGATTTTATTTCAAAGGCCAACAGAAAGTAGAAAATAACTATGAAGAAAATGGAAATTGTATAAAGCTTTCTATAATCTTTCACAAATAAAAATAAGAGAAGCTTAGGGAGTATTTCTGTACAGCTACATACCCCATAAATAAAATCCAGTGGAAGAAGCACCCTTGAAGTGATCAGTAACCTCATAGTCTGTCAGTGAGACACACAGCAAATCTCTAAAACTATGTGTAATTTTCCCATAATTTGCAGTAATAGTGCACTTCTGGATTATGGGTACTATGGGAAACACAGTGAAATCCACCTAGCTGTTTTTTGGCAATAAGTTAATGATTTTTGGTGTCTGGAAAATGAATTGTTTCAAAAACCTCCAGATTAAGTCACATTGAACGGTCCATTACCTAGCAACCCAAGCCAAGCCTAGCCCTGTCACCTAGCAACCCAAGTGGAGCTCTAGCACATTTTACCACTGTATATGCTGCACAACGGCTGCTGGAAAAGACTTATTCAGTTTTTTGTTGCAGAAACCACTTGTTGGATTCTTGTTGGTTGTGCAGACAGTTCAACTTCTGCTTTTTAAAGATATACGGTTGTATAATTTGCAGTTTGCAGACATTTTCATTTGAACGTGTAAATAAGTCGAAACAGTTCATTCTGATAGCTCAATATAAGTAGAAATGACCAGACTAAAATCTGATTGTCTAAGAATGATTTTGTGCAAAAAATGTAATGATCATGTTTCGTGTATTCTACTGACATATCATCACATGTTCAAGGAAGCATAATAGGTTACCTAAATTTTAAAATCAACTTGTTTTTTATGGTTTAATCCAAACAAAAGCAGAAAATATCTCAGTAGAAATTCAGGCATTTCGTATGTTCACCAGCGCCTGCGGCAGCAAACACCTGCAGCTCTCCTGAGGCGTTACCTTCATCCCAGAACCCAGAGTCTCCAGGTCTCCGAAGTCCAGTCCCTCCCTGCAGGCGTACAAGCACTCCACCACACTGTGCGGCTCCACGCTGCCAGGACGCACAGTCACCCCTGACAGCAGGCCGTGGTAACCACCCACGAACTTCACTAAAGTGCAAAAACACGTGATATTGTCTCACCAGCTTGTAATTTGCACTTTGTTGTTGCATCAGCAACAGGAAAGACAATCAGCTTAGCGTTTCTTTGAAACAAGGGAGGTCACCTGAGTCTTTTCCCTCTGGGATTGTGTTGTTTAGTATCTCCTTCTGCTTCTCTTCGGGTTCTGTTGGGAAAACCACAGAGAGAGGCAGAAAAACAGAAAACAATAAGCCGTACTGAGACAGACACTTCAAAGGAGCATGGTGCGAACAGACAGAGGGTGCGAAGATACACAGAAAGCAGGAAAAATACAGAAACAGACTATAAATAAATACCACAAGCATGCAGAATGAGAAAAATATAGTGGATCTTCAAAAATGCAACGTCTCCTCATTATCTGGCAGCAGCTGCCACCACGCAAGCAGCAGACACAGTGGATGAAACACTGAACGTGCGTATGTGTGTGTGTGTCTTTTCTATGGTAATTGGCTGCCAGAGCTTCCCATTTTAACAAGCGGTTCTGCTTTAAGTGTCTCTGAGCTGCCTGCCCCCTGTGTTGTTCTACTGCTCTAAATAATTGATAACTCATTTATATTATTAGGCCTTAAAGACAAGACGCAGCAGCCACACTGAGTAAAATGAGGAACGCGATGTAGTGGGTCCTCACGATACGTCATTAGCCGCAGCTGTCTACCTTTGGTGGTGATATTTGTTAAAATGACATTTCAGCTTTGGATGAAATTAAAAATGAAAATACAAACCCCAGCAGGCGCCGATGAGCATCCTCTGACGGGGCGCGGGGTTCGGGATGGCGCCGTTGTCATGGATGAGGGCAGGGTCAAAGGTGACGCCGTCCACATACAGCGTCACTGATGGGAACTGGACACTGAGGGACAGATGATGCCATTCGCTGTCACACACCTGTTGGACAAATATAATACAGAACAAACAAGAGCTTCAGAAAACCCTGAGGGAACATCAAAGCTTTTTAATTTTAATTTTAGGAAAACTAAGACAATTTCTGCAGGACAAAAATGGAAAAACTCCTTCTGGGCAGCTGTATTTTTATGAGGGCTGGGACTTTAACACATTAATTTCAATTAATTAATTACATCACAATGAGTCACATTTTTTAACATGCAAAAGTCCTGAGACATTTGTATTGTGTTTCTGGTACGGCAATAAATCCGATACACAAACAGTAATGACGCCACTTCTCTTGGCCAACGTGGGGTTAATTTTTCCTTCAAAAAACTGATGGGTCTGATGGGACACTGGAAAAGATTGTTGTTATGTTCAAGTTCCGCTAAATGAAGTTATTCAAGTCTAAAATAGCATCTTAATGCTAAACATGGTGCAGCAAGCACAGCTGAAAACTGAGGTCAGGAATATTTTGTCAAAGTTACTTGAATGAAAATGTTTCCTGAAACACTTGAAAGTTGAATAACCCTCTTGCTTTTGTGTGCCCAAAAGTAATATGTAAATATCAATGTAAATTTAATTTAATGTATATATCATTAAATTCAATTAAATTTATTTATGTTTCTTTATTTATACGCAAAAAAGAAGCACAGAAGAACTGATCTAGTAATGTTGAAGAAAAGCAAAAAGTTAATAATTAGGGGAGGAATCGGGAAAAGAGTCAAGTTATCATCAGTTGGAAACACTTCAAGCGTTTGGCATGCCGATGTGAGTGATGCCAAATGCAGCGCTCAGTTGGCTTCACTCATTTGTGGTTGTTGGAGCACTCTGCTATGATGTCTGCTATGCTATGCAGAAAAAGCTTCTGTGTAGCATAGCTAGAGATTAGAGACATTTGTGTAGCATTTGCTGAAACCGAAGCAGTGGAAGTTAATATAATACTAAGTTAATATGATGTCTCTAGTCTGAGCTCATGCTGTTCTTATTACAAGATTAGATGTGGAGAAAAGCTATATTTGAGCGATATTTACATAAAGTAGCATATCTCTGTACACCCCTGAAAAGATAGGCAACAGTGTGACAAGACAGCTTTCTTGAACTGTTCATCCGCTGGACATAGTTTTTAAGCGCTGACACTTCTTTGTTCTGATCGACTTTCCTCATTTATTTAGGCACTCACTGTACGACACACTGCCAAGGTGAGAAACAGGACTAGAGTAGAGAAGACAAGAGGAAAAGCAGCAAAAATTCATTAAAAAATATTAAAAGTCTTTACAAAGCTTCAAGGACTCATAATAAAAATCACATTAGGAACTACAAAAAGCACTGACTCAATTGAAAGATCACATAACTGTGGCAAAATAAGGCATTTACTTTCATCCAAAAGCCAAATAAGAAATTATCTGTAAGTAAAATACTTGCTTATATACACTTTCCACATTTTACTGAACATTTCTTTTGCTCTCAATTATCCTTGTTTTAGGTTTCTTT
Organism: Poecilia latipinna; assembly: GCF_001443285.1. Lineage (NCBI taxonomy): Eukaryota > Metazoa > Chordata > Actinopteri > Cyprinodontiformes > Poeciliidae > Poecilia > Poecilia latipinna. Next base: position 233,347 of record NW_015113058.1, on the reverse strand, counting down.
ATATAAACAGACACAAAAGCACTGAAAAAATGGCGAGGGAATTATAGAGATAAGGGTGGGGGCTGGAGGGGAGAAAGACTGGGGTAACAAGATAACACAGCTCAGACAGAAGGCTTTAACAAATCTCCCCTGTATCAGCCCAGCTTCTTTAATCTGAGCAACTTCAGTCTGTCTGAGACCAAAGCTTCAGACAAAACAACCCTCCATCCCCAGAAAACAAGCAGTCATGCATCAAAGTGTTAAAAAAAAACCCCAAACAAACAAAACAAAAAAACACTGTGAGCAAAACTTTTATCATTTTTCTGAAGTTAACTTCTAGTTTTGACTTGGAGAACTGGAGACTCCCTACTCCAGACTCCCTACTCTAGAGTCCTGGGCTCTATTATGCCAATTTACGTGAAATTGTAGCTTTTTTTTCTTTTAGATAGCGTATGTAAATATCTGGCTTTAAGTGTAACCATCTTATGTTTCATACCAGAGGTGGGTTGTAACTAGCTATATTTACTTGACTAACTTTTTTTTTACACCATGCTTTTTATTTTTACTTGAGTTATTTTATTAAAAGCTATCGCTGCTCTTACTTGAGTGAAACGTTTGGATACTCTTCCCGTTATGAGTAACTTCATTGAAAGAAGTACAAATACATTAACCAAAAATGTGTGATGCAGACCTACAGAACTGATTTTTGTCTGTCTGATGACGTCATTGCAAAATTTTGAATCGGATGCTCTGAACAGTTACTTAAGTAGACGTTCTACCAAATACTGTTTATTTTTACTTGAGTACTTTTCACTTTTATTTGAGTGAAAATAAGTTGAAGCAGTGCTACTCTTACTTCGGTACAAATTTTGTGGACTCAACCCATCTTTGTATGTGCCCAAAAGTTTGATTTTAGTCGCATCCAACCAAACCAGTTAGTTCCAGTTTAGCAAAATCCACATGTTGACTTTTGTGATGGTAGGGCAAATCGGTTGATGTGTAATAAATAATAAAAGGTTCTTATAAAGAACAATGAAAGAGCAATGAGATTTGGAGATTATTTGATTTTCCTCACCAACCAACTCGATGTGTTTTATGGGAAGATAAACCTCTAAGTCACATCATATTTATATTTATGCTCCCTGTGAACAGAAAGTCAAGGAATCAAGATATCAATAAATGTGCCCCAAGTAATTTGATTAAAAACAAGTATTTTGTAAACACACTTAATAAATTAACTCAAATCAAAGGGTCAATTTTTATAAATTTTCCAGCTATTTTACTGCAATAAAAGATTAATTTAAGGCTTTTTACCAAAGCTGCTAGTAAACATGGGCAACTGCTTGACAAATACAGTAAGGTCAAATATTTTGAGGAATAGATGTACGTTAAAACTTAATCATCCCTTAAAAATGTTGTAAAAATTAAATCTTTAAAAATGCCCATCAGATATGTGAACAGCACACATATTAAATAAATTAATGGAAAATTAGTTTGCTTGCTGATTGCACTTGCTGCTTGATTATTTGTTGTTTTTTTGCATGTCTTTGTACTGTTCTCTGTTTATAAGATGTAGTTATGAATAAAGAAATAGATACATTTAGCATGGCAATCATTATTTTATCAGATGAGAGCTTCATCCCTTCTCACTGCAACTATTTTTACATACATAAGGGAAATTATTAATCACGGCCAAAACTGCCGACGGCTCTCATCTGGTGATGAGGAATATGTGTAAGGTAATGAAATCGGAAACTAAAAGCAAATATCTTCTTTATATCCAGCTGAGAATGAATGTTAAAAACGGAAGAAAAAGCTTCATGGTCGATGCACAAATTGAATTCTATCTTGGCTTCTATTATCCTTTCACAGGTAGATAATTGCACAATCCGTTAGTCAGACTGCAGCTTCAAAAGATGGATGATACACACAGCATGAACCGTTTAAATTAGGCAGTTACCCTATAAAAAGCTTTACAGATAAGAGAAAAAACAGGCTCTATCTTCATACTGCACTATGTAACATCAAAGATTATACATTAAGCGTGCTGCAGAAAGGAAACGAACTACTAAACTTCCTCAAATTCAGTCAGAAAGATAGAAATGCAATTAAAAATAAAGGTTTTTCCAGGACCTGCTCCAGCTTCCAGAGGAACTTGACGGGCCGTGCGGCCGAGACATCGGGCCAGTAGAAGAGGGAGAGGCGGCAGCCGTGGACGGAGAGCGAATAATGGGAGTAGGAGTCATCTGTGGAGCAGAGGAGGAAGAAAATAATTGTTGGATCTGCTGCTTGGAGAATAAAGAAAAGAACTGACTCGATTTAGAGCTGAATCGTGAGAATTTCGATGCAGAAGAAAAGGTGGTTGAGTGGGTTGTTTATGTAAATCGAACATGAGTGACACTTTTTGTAGCTGTGGCTAGATGTATTAGCTTTCCTGGTTAAACCTTCAAAACCACAACAAATCCCAGAGATTAAACGAACCGTTCTTTACGGTGCTGCACACAATAGTCTCCTCCTCTTTGCGATTTCCTCTGGACTGAGTGGCTGAAGGCTGGATGTTGGCGCCGCCCCGACGCATCCACAGCTGCAGGGTGAAGTGGTCGCCCGACAGAGCGGACACAACCGAGTTGGGAACCACCGCCACGTGATTCGACCCGTTGAAGGAGAAGACCAGAGAAGAATCGGAAGAAGGGAGAGTGGGCAGAGCCGAGGTCCAGTTGGCTGCTGGAGATGGAGGTGGGAGAAGATCGACTTCGCCCCTGACGGCACCTAATCAAAAAATATAAAACAACTCAATGGAATTTGACTGTTATTTCTTTTTCCTTCTATGGTTAAGGCAACCAGTTATGCTTCCTTGAACAGGTTGTTCATTACATTTTTCACAAATCATTCTTAGATAATGAGATATTAATCTGGTAAATTCTACCTATTTCACTCCTGTCAGAATGAGTCTCTTGTCACTTTAAATCCAAATAAGCTGCCGCTGGCCACGTCCCCAACTCAACATTTACCCTCGCATGTGACAATGGCTGCAACAAAATCTGCAATTATACATCTTTGAAAAGCTGAAGGAGAGTCTTTTCCAGCAGCCATTGCAGTAAAAACCTGCTGACCAAAGGTGCTAGAGCTCTGCTGGGGTTGCTAGGTGACGGGTGGAGTTCCGGTGGGGTTGCTAGGTAAAGGGCCAGGCCTCCTCTGAGTTTGCTAGGTGAATGGCAGACCCTGACGTTACATAATAGAGATTTTTGAAATGGCTCATTTTCAAGAAACCAAAAAACAAACTGTATGTTTGTTAAGCACTTTGGCTGCTTTTAGAGACCCAAATGGAAGAACAAAAACGTTCAAAATGTGAAATAAACCAATATTAACATCCAGTTGAATATGATTTTTGGGTCTAAAGTCAAAGCTTACCACACAGTCGGCGAACAGAACGGTCAGAGTAGCTGTCTCTGTCACAGCCCTTCCCAATATGGCCGGTCTGGAGCTCTACGGTGGCCTGGATGTTCCACACCGTTTCCTCACAGGTCTCCAGATGCAGGCTGGGGAACAAGGGGATGCTGCCTGACCCGGGTGTGTACTCCACACGTTTCGTCCATCCTTTAAAGAAAGAAAAAACTGAATCAGAACTTTACATTTTAACACACAACTCTGATATTAAACCCGATGGGAGATCAATCAAATGACATAAGCCTGTAATGCCTACAAACAGACAGCAAAGGTAAAAACTGCAATAAAATAAAAATAACAGAATGACAAGATATCAAAGATGTAAAAAAATATTAGCTCATTTTAAAAATCAGGACAGCTTTGCCGAATCTTTTGAATTGCGATGAATTTCATCACCTCTTCTTTTAGCAACAATCTGATGGAGTTTTGCAAGATAAACAAGATATTTCCCTCATCCTTCATTTCAAACACATACTGACAGATGCTGCATTGGGTCGATTGGTCTCTTTGGTCTGTGCGAGTTTACAAGAATGCTGTATTCAAGATTTATAACTTTCTCTCCGTTTGTTCTTATGCAAAGTAAGTCTGACCTCCAGCTTAGAGTGGATCATCAATTGAGGCGTTGCTGAAATCGGCTTTGCATACTCTCTCTGTTCTTTCATTCTAAAAGAGGCACTCAGTGATTCTGAGTTTAAATCTGTCTCTTTCTGGATCAAAGCTTTTCAAACAGAAACTGCAACCATTACCTTTCAGTATTCTCTTTCTTAATAGAAAGTCTTCCAGGTACAGGTTTTCATTGTTTGTCAGTGTTTTTCAGCTGGACTCACCCATCAACAGAGGTGCTGATGCCATTGGCCGAGTGTGTTTCCATAGAAAGAACTCTTGGTTCAGTGATTTAGTGTTAAATATCTTTTTCTGGGCCAAACTATTGAAGGTGCTGTTAATGCCATTAACTCTTAGGATGTTTTCACTCCTGACAATACATTTGTTGAATTTTCAGCCGTTGTGGTTTGCTTTCATATTGATCTGTGTCAAATGATCCAAACTAAAACCTGTTCACCTCCTCGCCTGTGGGGGCGCTGCACCAAGGACCACATAAGGACATGACACAAAAACCTCTGAAAAAGAGAGCAACTTCCTTCTTCACAAAATGTAAACAAAAATGAAATGCAGCCAGACTTTAGAGATTGTAGGATTTTTGAGTCATTTTTTCTGCTAGCTCTCAACTCTTGTCTTAGTTTGGTCGTATTTACCCAGAATGCCCCAGCGTTATAGTTCGCTTCCTGCTTTTGGAGCGCTCTCTGGTCGTCTTGAATCCACATCCGCATTCGAACCATGACACAGTTCTCTTTAATCAAACCGAGACCTGGATTTTTAGGTGGACTAGAATTCAATATTTTGGTCTACGTCAGAATTTGATTGTTTATTCACACCTCCCTAAATGAACCAGACTTTCTAGCCAAAAAACCAGAGTGCGAATAAAGTGGACTAAGCACGGTTGGTGTGAATGCACCCTTAGTTTTCTACTTTTACCTCAGTGTTTCAGTGTTTAGGATTTTCTATTCTCTCTTCCTGCTGGGTCTCACTAATTGACCAGCCATGTTTAACCTGGTTCTTCTGCACGTTTCTCCCTGTTTGAATTATTTCTCTGCACTGTTGCCACATGCTCACAAAACGATTGACTCCGATAATGTTAGAGACTCAAAGCAACTGACTGGGCTTCCATAGATAGATGCCTGGTGGACAAAGTACTCCACTCTAGTACTTGAGTAAAATATTGACACTCGTGGTCAAATCTTACTCAACTACAGGAACAACCTGCTCGCTCAAAAGTTTACTCAAGTTAAAGTACTGTTTGAAAATACTTAAGTATTCAGAAATACAATTTATACTTTGTTATTAGTGCATTGCTGCATTGTTTGCTGTGTGCTTTTAAATGTAACTTGCTGAAACCACCTGATTTATTGACATGTAGAATCACTCTGTTATAAAAAGTCTACACCTATGACAGCTATTTTCTTTTTCTAATCATTATTTAAAATTTTATTTAAACTGAATCTGATCCAAATTAGAGTCCACATGATTGGAGGAAATTTATAACAGATAACATATGCAGTGAATTGGCATGATACAGATAAATTCAAATGACTTATATTAAATTTAATTACCTCCCTATAACATTACTAAGCCTTAAAACGGCCTATTTGCAACGCAGCTCACGATCTAATGATGCAACCATGATTAAGCTGAATAGCTGCCCACACAATTTCTAACTCAGAGTGGAAATTTCATCCAAAAATCACTGAATGAAACAACCAAATCACACGTCTGACGCCTCCACAGAGTTACTCCAGAATAAAAACTGAGACAGAAAAAAAGAGCCGCCTGCGCCATTGATTACCGATCCAACCGGGTTTGCAGGACGGCTTGACCGTGACGACAACCTGGGCATCAGCCTGAGCGCGATTCTTCCCACAGTCGAAAGCGGTCACCCAGAAGGTGTGAACACGCTGCCGCTTCGAATCCAACGGCTCCGTGTTCTTAATGTTACCTAGGAGACGCAACGACAAAGAAAGAGAGGACATGACATAATGAGACAAACAGAAATAGAAATGGAGGGCCAGTCGCCAACAACAAGCTTATTCAACTGAGTGAAAAACGTCCTGAAGCTCCACATGTGCACTGAGTCAAAACAGGGTTTTCAGCTCCGCTTTCAGGGCGAAAAACAGGAAGATAAATAACATCGAGCAGGATGAAAACAAACGGGTTTTTCCTGCTTTTATAGATAAGCGTGAACAAAGTGAGTATCTGTGAAGGGCTGACAGCACTCTGCATGCTGCCTGACAAACAGCAGGTAGGGAAAAGAAGATGCTTTGACATGAAGAGATGAGAAACAAAGAGAAACACAAGAGAGATGCAAAAATAAAGAGCATGCAGCACAATGGGAACAATAGATCTCTGTGCTCCTATCTGAAAACAGAAAGAAGCTACTCATCCTTTGAGTAAAACGTCCAGATCTGGTCATTTTCTGCAGCGTCAGGCTATAACAGGGTCTCCTCAGCTGCTGGGTCACATTACTGAACTGAACCCCCGGAGTGCAACACCGGACTGTAAATACAGAGAATCTAACGAGGCAGAAACAAAACGGGATGCTCTATTACACCAATACCTCTCCAGTACAGCTGGAGCTGGGACTTTGCGGATGCAGAAATCAAAGTCCGCCCCCACAAAGTCTATTTCAACACTTTTTGTTTATACCTGAGGTTTTAAGTCTCTGCAATTTTCCTAAATTTACCATTTCACAAATATCAATATCTCAGCAGTGGCTGCTGTTCGATCTTTATGCTTTGTTTGTTTTCAGAGTTTAGAATCACTTTGCTGAAATATCTATTTGGCTTCAAAATGTTTCTTTATCTCATATTTTCAGCTGTTTGAAACCACAGAAAGTCCAAAACATACAGACATGTGAAGGAAGGTGCTCTGGTCAAATGACCTGATGTTTAACTGCACTGAAATGCTAAGCGTGGTGGGAAAGCATCATGCAGTACAATGCTTTTCTTCTGCAGGGACACAGAAACGGGTCAGAGTTGATGGGATGGAAGTAAAGTGAAATACTGGAAGAAAACTTGTGAAGGTTCATCTTGGAGCAAAACGATTCCAAGCATACAGATTTCAGATTCCATTCTGTTTCAGAATGGCCCAGTCAAAGTTCAGACCTAAATCCAATTATTTTAAATCTGCGCAAGAGTTAAAACGTAATGTTCACAGACACTCTTAAAACAATCTGAGTGAAACTGAAAAGTTCATCAAAGAACTGTGAAAAGGTGGGAAAGAAACACAGCAAAACACTTGAACCTGCAGCAGTTCATTCAAATGGATTAAATATGAACTTTTTACTATTTCTGGTTAAGAATTTCCAAAAATGTTTTAACTTCTCCACAACTTGAGACTATTTGCACTAATTAGGTGATTTTTGAAGGCAGTTTGGTTTAACTGAATGTTGTTTAGGGTTGTTTTAATAATAATAATAAAAAAAGGCTCCATTCAAACTGAAGACATTTCGTAAAACAAAAAGTGAAAACTAGGGATGCAACTAACGATTATTTTAGTAATTCATGAACCTATCAGTTGTTCTGATGAGCAATCGGATTAAAAAAATCGGCACATTCTGCAGATTTTTTATTTAACCATTTCAGCCCTTCTAAACAATATCAGAAATACATTAAAACATGCAAATAAACAGATAATTTAATTGATTTTTTTAAAAAGGAAAAAGCAACAACACAGCAGCTCTTTAGTGTTGCTTTTTGTGGAAAAGGATACAAAAACAATCTAATAACATCAACCTGCAAAAAGCTCAGACCTTTCTGCTTGAATTAACAACAATGCGGTGTAGGACTAATCTGACGATCATTTTTTGGATCGATTGATTAATAATTGAATAGGAAAAGGTGAGCAATAGGAGATTTATTAACAGAATGTGAACAGGGTGAAGCTTAAACTTTGTCACTTGAAGATTTTTGGATGGAACTTGTTTACATGCAGAGTACTTTCATTTTTATCTTAAATTCAAAATGTTTTGGCTTAATTACTGCCCTAAGTATATTATTTTTGTAGCAAATAGAGTTTTATAAGCCTGAATATTCGGGTTAGTAATTAATTGGTTACTAAATTAGTTTACGGTTCTTCCCATGAACGATTAATTGTGATTAATCGTTTCAGCTCCAGTGATGACTATGCATCAGTTTCCTTCCACTTCCAAATGAAGCACTAACATGGTAAACTACATTCAAACTCGTGATTGTAGGCTGATCAGACTTGTGAGTATGTTGTTGTTTTGCTCTGTTAGTACAGCGTGCAGGACGTGAACCGTCTCACCGTCGTTGTCGATAGCGAAGGGCACGTTGGGAGTGATGATGTCATAGAAGCAGATCTGGCTGTACTGCGGGGAGCAGTCGGCATCCAGAGCCTCGACCCGCACGATCCTGTCAAACAGACGGCCCTCGGGGACCGAAGCCTCGTAGCGACGCTCCACAAACACCGGGGAGAACTCGTTGACGTCGTTCACACGAACATGAACCGTGGCCCTAAGGGAGAGGAGGAAGGGAAGCAGAGAGATGAGGGTTGATATCGCTACAGCGGGGATGTAACACTAGTCTAACTTAGTAAATGATTAATCTATCGATAATTTTAATGTTTGGGCCTCAGGCTGCAGCGTAGTAAAAGCAGGCCTGTCACAATAACACATTTGATAATATTGTTGTTTTGAGACCATCTTAAAGTAAAATATTAATAATGGCATAATAATGCGAGTTCAATAAATAAATATCCACAATAAAACAACAACCAGAAACAATTTAAAAAAATACACACAACAGAAGCCATAGATAAAACTGATTTTAAACTCCCCATAAACAGAATTTACCTTCAAAAAAGGGCAACAGAATAAAAATATTTGAGCTCATTTTAATTTATCATGTGATTAATTGATTAATTACTTATTGTGAAGTAAGAAATACTGCCACCTGCAGGTGGAAGTTAGCATCACTTAAACCAAATATTTTTGGCAATTTTTGCGGAAAATCTGCAATAAACTCATAATTATGCATTCGCCCAAAATTAGAGACAAATATTTGTTATCTGTTGATTTTATGTGAATTTCCACAATCACAGAATTGTAAAAAAAATCTGGAGGGACTTACTGATGTAACAGATAAAAACCGCTTTACTTTGATTGATAAGATCACATTTAACCTTTTATCATTAAGATCCTATTTATGCATCTCTCTGGAGTTCAGAGGGCCACCTAGAACGCCATGGCGGGCCAGATTTGGCCCCCGGGCCTTCAGTTTGACACAGCTTGATGAATCTACTGGCTGCTGTTGTTTAAAAATGGAGACGCTGTAACTAACTTGTGGGATTTCTTGCTGTTGACGCCGTCGGGTCCCTCTCCGCAGTCATAGGCCTGGATGGTGAAACTGTGCTCCCGCTGGCTCTCACAGTCCAGCGGCTCTTTGGACCGGACCAGACCCTCGCCGGTGGAGCGGTCCAGAACCACAGCTTCAAACTGGACGGAACCGGATCCCGAGGGGCCATTGTGAACCCGGAAGCCACAGATTTCACCTGGGTTGAGAGAATATTAATAAAACTGAATTAAACATGGCATTATATGAACATTAAGGTTAATCAAAAAACCTTTGATTTCAGAAAACTCAATCTTTTTTTTATTATTTTGTCCTGATTATTGTAACACATTTATTTTATTTATACGAACAGCGTTCACCTGGCCTCCTTCTGACTAACGAGTGTTGATTTTCTCTTGATTTATAAAGCACTCTGTGGGTCCATTCAATCAGGCAAATTGTTTTAAATTAGTGCAAAATATGTGCATGCGACATACCAATAAATAGCTTAAAAGATGGAGAAAAATGTCTAGCGATTAATTGTCAGCATCCATCAAACTGCAAACGAATTCATTTCCACTGCACACTGTTTATATTTTAATAGCAAAGCAGTTTATTTGCTATTACCTTGTTTACAACGTGGCAGAAACCTATTGGAAAAGGTTTTTAAATGACACATCTCTCACCTCTGTGTTATTACTGGATCTCACTGATTTTGACCAGGTTGATAATAAAACACTGATTAGCTAGAAAAATGGATGGCGCTGTTCGAGATTAGTTCTGATTTTTTCTTGACAGACTAGAACGACTTTGTGTCGTTTGGCAATAGAGTGTATTCTCCAGTTAACAATAAATCAAGCTAAATTAGTTGATTATTAGTCAATAATCAATTCATTTTGATTATTGGAATTAATTGTTTCAGCCCTGTACAAACTCATACAGGTATATACTTTTCCTTTTGTCCTTCATTTAATTTCTTCTGAGGTTGATCTGTTTAGAAAGTCTGTGAGAGTTTTAAAGTCAGATTCCTTGTTTGTGAACGTAATCTTGCCAATAAATCTGATTCTGGTTTTATTCCTGCTTCAAGAGGATCAAAGCATTTCTAACCAGACACACGCTGATGATGTACAACTTTATATTTCACCACTAACCTGAGAAAATGTTGGCTCGTTTAATTGAAAACAGTAATGTTTATCATAAGGGTAAATAATGTATCATTTGTATTCATATGTTTAAACTCTCAGGTTTAGCATCTCTTTCATTTATGTGATACTTTATTACTGTATATATTGTTTTTAGTTCAGTGCTGTTCTGATTAACTTAAAAAAAATAAACATGATAAATGCTTCAGTTTTGGTTATTTTACAGGAATAAGTTGAGGTGCAACTAATCGCAAGAATTTTGTTCTTGCCACTGAATAAATGCAGCAAAATTATGACTATTATAGTTTTTCAATGTGGAATTATGCAATTGAGATGATATATGATTTAGTTAATCCACCACTTAACTGTGATCACAAAACAAGGAAGCCAAGCTAAAACCTCACAGACTGATGCATTTTCTGGCGTCAAACTTTGACTCTGGGAAGAAGGTTTTTCTCTGAAACTGCTAAATTATTAAGCGATGCAGTCCTTCAAAGAACGGAGAATCCCTGTTTATCTCTGAAAAGACTTGGTCTCTGAGGGATCTTTCTTTTTAGACCCACTCATGTTACTGACAGAGGACATTTTCCTCTGTTTTGTTGCTCCTCTTCCTACTTGTTAAACATATTGTTGGAAAAAATGAAGCATCCATGTACTTTGTAACAGTTTCTTTCTTATTTTTTTATAAAAAAAAAAATAAAATAAAAAAAAACCTGGGAAGCATAATTTAAATTCAAGCTACTAAATTCTCCAATGAAGTATCATAACCACTGAACAAGTTAAACATTTCATTATTATTGAAAAACTGAAGTGAACTAATGTGATTTTGAGTACACTGATATCTAGAAATGCCTTTATGCACCCGTTTATCTCAAACGTCTTTTATCAGACACATTAAAAAAAAAAACTGCAACATCTACTGAAAATAAAAATCCTCAGAATAGCAGCAGATTCCTATCGGTTGACAAAAGTCAAAGGTTCGTGCTCAAACAGCTAATTTCCTCTTCCGTTTTGACATCGGCTCAATATATTCCAGAGTAATTCAAGTTGATCTTTCATAATTTGACTGAACATGGTTATTTCCAGGACTCAGAGTGCAAACATGATCACCTTATTTCATCAGGCTGCAGAAAGGCACAGCGCTGGCTGATTGCTCCTGCTGCAGAGGCTTGAATTACACCATGATGGGCTAAAAATAGTGGACTCTTTGACTGAACACATTGCCTTTAATATTTAGGGAGTCTTTAGGGAAATATTGCTGGTGGCTGTGAGTGGTATTATAGCTCCAAATAAAAAAATAAATGAGCGTGTCGTTTACTACTGAAAGCTGAAAGCAATCCAGTAAAAACAAACTGGATCATTAGAGTCATCACTTTTTTTTTAGTCATCACTTGACTAAAAACATCATTGAGCAATCTGAATAAAAATTACATGATTTTCTTTGTCTTGGTGTTTGGCTAGTCAAGCAAATTATTATTTTATTTGCAATGAACAAGTAAAATGACCTTCTTACATTAAATCAGATTTAAAATTTCTGATTTCAGTCATCAAATATAACCAAAATTATTTTATTTTATTTATTTTTATATTGTATTACCTTCTTCAAATTGACAAGTTTAAGTATAGTATGATTGATCTGAATTTAAATTTAATGAAGCAGTTGAAAGGTTATTTCACAACATTTGAGCTAAATGGAGGCACAACTCTGGGTGCGGTTTAAGGCTACACTTCAAACACAATGTGCAATCTGTCAGAAAAATTAAAGTAAAAATAAAGAAAATATCAGTAAGAGAAATATGGGGTCCAGTTTCCAGAAGCCTGAAAATGCCACATTAATCACATGCCACCAACGCCACGGGAATGTCCAGCCGTCATACGGAGACGGGTTGTGTGAAGTTGTGAACTTGTTCTGGTTTGAATGTGTTTATCAACCCAAACCAGAGGTCAGGCCACTCAGAAGCCAGATTACAGTTTGCAAATGCATTTAGGGGCAAAAAAAAATCTATGTATTAATTCATTTTTTTGCAGATAAGCTCTTTGATTTGACGAAAGTGAAGTTTAGGTGTTTGACGTTAATGTCCATCCTTACATCTGGAAGAAAAGGAGGGAAGACGACAAGCCTAAGAACGTCACCTCAGCTGTTAAGTACAGGTGTGGCAGCATCTTGTTGTGGGGCTATTATGCTGCAGGAAGGAAGGATGCACTTTGTAAAACAGACCATGATGAGGAAAGAAGACTATGTGCAAATACAGAGGCAACATCTTGACTTCAGGCAGAAATATGAGGCTGGGCCTCACATGGATCCCTTAGCATAGCAGCAATGAGTGGCCATCAGGAAGTCCCATAAAAAACTGCAGGCCTGACTGAGTTACAACTGAGTTCTGTCAGGAGGAATGGACCAGAACTCAATCAAGCAAATACTTTGAGAAGCTTGTGGAAGAAAACTCTGACACTAGCACAGCTGCAACTAACAACTATTTACATAATCGATTATTCTCATAATTAATCGCATGAAGAAATGGCACATTCTGCAGATTTTTCCTTTCCAATATTAGAAGTAGAAGCAGATAAATAAATAATTAAATTTCCTTTTTAAATAAGAAAGAAAACATCTTCTTGCCTAAAGTGGAAAAATATAGCTTTCATTTAGTGCATGCTTAATCATTTGTAGCAAAGGATGAGTCTGCAGATAAAAAAAATACTTCCAACATCAACATGTAAAAAGGTCAGACCTTTCTGCTTGACTTAACATCAGTATATTTTAAGGCCAACTATTGATTATTTTTTTGGTTGAAGTGATTAATTATTGGATAGCAGAAAGTGTTAAATAAGAAATTTTCTATGCCACTTGAGGAGTTTTGGGAAGAACATATTTATAGTTTTTATTATCTTTAATGTAAAATGTATATTTTTAGTAAAGTTGACTTAATTACTGCTCTGAATGTCATTCTTTAAGCAAATGTCATTTTTAGAGTCTGCATACTCTAGTTATCATTAATCAATTTCTAAATTAGTTGACGATTATTTCAAGAATCATTTCATTACAATTAATGCAATTAATTATATCAGTTCCAGTTTGCAAGGAAATGTATATTAACGTTCCTAATTATCTAATTTCTTAAAATCATAACCAATCTAAAACGGGGAAATTTGTCAGATGTTAGATACTGATAAATAAAAGCTATGTGTTTTTTTTTTTCCTACGCTGTGTGTATAAAAATCATATTTTGATGGATGCAGGCGGTGTTACCAGCGTAGTGAAGCGGAGCGTCTTTGTCCAAGGCGAAGAGAGGGGGATTGAGCAGCACGGTGTTGTCGTTCTCCATCACAATCCCCTGGTACTCTGTCTCGATCCATGGCTTGTGCTTATTGGCTGAGAGAGAAGACCGAACAGGCTTTGGGTTAAATGGAGCAATTACAAGGAACCAATGCATCTATTTTTAACAGTCAATTATGGGGGAGAGACATGGTGAGAGTGTGCACGAGTGAAAAAAAAAAAAAAACCCCACACACAGAAAGTAACGTGTGACCATCGAGAGTCAGATAACGTTCACAGTTGACGTTTTTCCTCCATTTTTATTTCAAGCACCCTCCAGCTCCACAGTCCTGATTTGTTTCCATCAAACAGACAGAGACAGAAATATTCGGCTCTGAATCAAACGCCCAAGGTTCCCTCAGAATCCAACCTTTAATTGCTAAATAATTATTAATCCTTGCGCAGACTGTTGGGCGCTGACTGATCAAAGGCCAAGTTAATGAGCCACAAGGATGACGATTTTACACTCCAGCAGCGAGCGAAAACAAAAGGCAGCGCTCCCTCCCTTCTCTTGTCCCCGATCTCCTAACTCAGAGGCTGCAGAGTTTGAAATCAGACACAAGCACAAGATTTATTTCTTTGTTGTCGCCACAGTGAATTTTCGAGAAAATGAAACTGGAACTAATTTTTCAGTCTCAGAGCCAACAAGAGGAAAATGAAAATAAAAAAAATTGCTTCTGGTTGTGAATCTGATCAAACTTCTTTAACTTCAAACACAGAGCAGAGGATCATTTGAATTCTCTTTGCCTTAAAGCACCAAAGCCTGCTGCTGAATTTAAATATGTTTTTATATCGCTGCTGGAAAACAGCTTGAGAAAAGGTATTTCTTTATGCAACATCTCCTTTAACAGGCACAGTAAAAATATTTTAAATTCATTTCATATTCATTTACTTTAAATACTGTTTGCTTTGTCTTCACCATTTATATACCACTGCAGCTTTGACCGGCAGCTCCTTTTCTTTTGCACATAACTTAAGAGATACACAGATTAAAGCTGCAGTGTTTTCCACTTTACATTAATTTAAAGGAAATTATCCATGATTGTGGTTTATAAACTACAGACTACGATTTAAAATGATTCAGAAATGTTTTAAAGATACTTTGAAAACATTTTTTGGCTATTGCAGCTCGGTATGAGGAATTATTAAGTAATATGATAAAAATATTGGTTACAATTAATCTACACTTTGCTTTTCACTTTCTTTATCATCATGAGTTATCAAATAAGTACATTTATGTCTGTGTTTAAAAAAGGAACGTTTTGAGTTAATTCAGCACCATTTTTATATCGACTCGGTTTCAAAAATGACGTAAAAGACATTTGACTTTGTAATTTAGCACCTTGAAATTGGGTTTCTATCTCTTTTATGTCATAAAATGATGTAAAACAAAAAAAAGAGTCAATTTTGCATAATACTGCCCCCTGAAAACCAAGCAAAATTCTTAATCGTTTAAATATTTGTTTTTCACTTTGTAAATACATTTGAGAGAGAGAAAAAAAAACCTCAAACTCTCAGAGCTATGCATCCCTGCCAGTTTTCAACTGGAAAAATGTCTATCTGGCACCAAAAATTAGTTGCCATCAACACCCAGGCATAATCACAGTAATTCATCTTCTCCTACACCTCCTCTGTTTCCACGCCCGGCTTGTGTGTTTCTTTTTCGGTCATTTATCTCATGCCCTCTGTCCCCCCTCTGCTCATCTTCCTCTCCTCCCTCCCCCCCCCCACCCGTCGCTGCTATGTAGCATTAATCTGAGCATCAGGCCTGTGGATTACATTCGGGATTACAGATTGAGAGGCATCTCGCTCCATCTCTCTGTCTGTCCCCCTTGGCATTGCTCCTCTTTCTGTCACCCTATCCATCAGGCCGCAGCTCTCACCCGTCAACCCCTCCTCATTTGGCCTCTTCACACCCGCACACACCTACTACTGTATGCACACACCAGGCCCTGCATCCTCTCTCCCTGCTGTCACCTGATCTCACGTACCACCTCTCCCTCCTTATCTTCCCCCTCCTGCACGGCTGTGTCAGTTTCATCCGGCTCCCCCTCGGCATGACAATCACTAGCTCCATTACAAATGTGCGCAAATCTTTGTCTGTATTCTGCTAATGTCGAAAAAGAAAAACACAATAATTTCGCAATTGCGCTGTTTTCAATAAGCTGATAAGTCATTAAAAATTATGGCAGCGACGGATGTAAGCACTTACATGAGATGTATTCATAATTCAAACATGGCGATGGCGCTAATCATCAGAGACGTTAGCATCTGAGTTAGCCGTTGGAAGCGGCTAGTACATATGTGCGGTGTGTGGGGGAAATTGTAATCGGTGATTTTACAGAATACGTGTTCAAATTGAAACACAACTTTTTACGAACATTTTCCGAAAAAAATAAACAAAAACAAACCATCATCCTCCTACTACAAACTATAGTCTTCTTCTTCCTTTTCGCCAGTAGTAGTAGCAGCAGCGTCTGGCTGTTGATCACGTGACTCGTGTGACGTAAAGACATCACACATTTTTCAGTTGCGTTTCGGTACAACTGAAAAACCACTCTTTTTTTATATCTCAGAAGGTGCGGTTTTTTGTTTTTTTTTTTTAAATTGGCGACTTCGAACGAATTTATTTTCGTACTCTCAATTTTACTTTATGGAAATGGAAATGCAGCAAGTGAAACAGGAACTGCATTTGAATTCAACATTTTTGTCAACGTTATGCTAATGTCGAAAAAACACAATTTCGTAATTGCCGTGTTTCCATTAAATAGGAAATGAAAATAAAATCACAAATGAAAAAGCCCGTTTATTCATGTACTCAATAACTCATCCTCCTATTACTTCCTGTAGTCTTCTTCGTCGCCAGTAGTAACATCGGGTGTTGATCACATGACTCCTATGACACGGAAAAAGTGTTTCCATTGCAGTTTCGCTGAAAAACCACCTCATCCATTTTTTCTTAAATTGGTGTGTTTCCATTATGCAAATTTCCGCAATGTTATGGTTAGTAGAAAAGCTGCTAGTGACTTGAATCAGACGTTTCTATTACAAATGTGGGCAAATCTTTGTCAATATTTTGCTGGTGTAAAAAAACCAAGCAAAAAAAAAAAAAAAAAAAAAAAAAAAATTTTCAAAAGGGGGGTTTTTTTTTAAAAAAAAAAATTAAAAAAAAAACCCCATTAAATATTTTATA